>NC_135337.1:72511886-72618989 GCF_023851605.1 Tamandua tetradactyla | reverse complement strand
ATTTGGTCTGACAGTTGAAATCAGGGGAGCTGATGTTTTTAACTGGCGAAATAATGACATCCCATATTGTCTCTGAAAGAGCCTCAAGGCTGCAGAATAAACTTTTCCACTGGCTGTTAAATCCACTTTGGAGGAAAGGTAAATATTGAAGTTTTTAAAGTACCATGTAATCCTTTGCTCAAACACTTAATTCAGAATCAAATTACCTTTTGGAAACTATACAAGGTGTGCTTAGGTCAAGGTAAGTATCGTGTTTTGCTACCTCAGAAATGCATAACTAATTTTGAAAGAAAAGAGGAGAGCTACAATGCTACTCAAAAAGTCGAGGGGCTTTTAGGGTTTCTGTTGGAGTCAGAGATGAAATGTGCAGTCTCCGGGGCCCGAGAGAAGAGAATTCCACTGCTGTGTTGGGGGTGAGAAGGCTGTGGGGGGTGTGAGAAGGCTCGTGGGGGTGTGAGAAGGCTCATGGGGAGGTGAGAAGGCTCGTGGGGGGTGAGAAGGCTGGGGGTGGTGTAAGAAGGCTCGTGGGGGTGGTGAGAAAGCTTGTGGGGGGGTGAGAGAGCTCGCAGGGGTGTGAGAAGACTCGTGGGGGAGAGTGAGAAGACTCTGTGCTTCGTGTGTTCTTGGGCCCATCTTCGCAAGGGTGCCGCGGCCTGGAGCCCGCAGGCCGGGGGCTCTGCGCGTGGGCTTCGGGGGCTGACCAGGAAGCAGCTGCGCAGGCTCCCAAAGTTATTTATTTCGATTTTACTTTAAATAAACTGTGGTCCCTCAGTGCTCTATGCGAGTCCCGAGAGGCCGTTCGTCTCCCGAAAGCGAGCCAGGCGGGTGGCCGTGCTGTCGCCCAGGCTCACCTCGGGCGCTGCCCTCTGCCCCACACAGCGAGAGGGACGCGTGCACGCTGCCCCCCCGTGTGCACCGCGCTCCTCAGCCACACCACACAGGCTGCCCGGCCGCGCCGGACTCTCCTGAAGTCAGGGGACCGAAATTTCACAGACACACTGAACTCAGAGCCGCTTTTCATGTAAAATGAGGCTCTCCACACCCCCATTTCTTTGAGACTGATGCCACACGCACTCAAATTAGTTCAAACCACCTGGTTAGTAAGTCAAAGTTCATGACATCACTCAGTATAGAAGGTTCAAAAATGTATTATTAGTATAGTAGGAAAAGGAAAGCTGCACCCTGCCCTTACTGACAGATGCCTTTAGGAATTCTCGTGTCTGCCCCTTGCTGCTGCGGCGTGCAGAGTGGCGGAGAAACTTCAGGACACGGCCCCCACCCGTGGGAGGGCAGTGAGGGCAGGCTGGACCCAGTAAGTCAGGCTTGGCAGTGCTGCCAGAACCTGAAGCCACAGGGACCCGGGGAGGCAGCGCCCAAAGGGGCAGGAGTCAGGGAAGCAGCTGTGGGAAGCTGAGAGCTGAAGGCGGAGCCGCAAAGGAAAGGGGACAGCAAGTGTCCAGGCCCCTGAATGCAGGGACAGGGCAGGGCTAAGGGCTCTCCAGCGGGAATGGAAGGACACGGAGGGAGCTGGAAAAGAGGAATGGAAGGCCAGGGGTGTCTACCAGAGTGCAGTTACAGACAGCAGAGCAAAATGAGATCAATTTGCAGCAGGGAGAGGGTACGGTTTAATGCCTTCGTTTACAATTTCCACCACACCTAGTTTTTCACTTCTTCCAAGATCATGTGGCAGCCCCCAAGGAATCGACCCGCTAAAGAAGGGTATTCACGAGCCAACATGACCTAATCGTCAACAGGAAATCCACCTGGCAGGGTCTTGGTCTCTCTCTCATGGCCCGCTGGGGGCCCCCAAGACTAAAGGGTCATTTTCTGCCAGTTGGCATGAGCTGGAAAACCTGCTAACTGTTCTACATGTGATGTAAAGAAGTATTTAGCAGCCATTGAACCCACCAAAACAAATGAACTGTATATGGAAATACTGTCACGTTAACATGGAAAAGAAACTTACTCCAGTAACTCGTCAGTCAAAAGTTAGAAAGCAACTTAAAATAAAAGCTGCACCTTTTAAGAAGAAAATCTATTAGCCTTGAAGGGACTCAAAGTGTTCACTTGCTCACTTGAGCTGTATTACTTGGCAAACGTACTTCTGTTTTCCTAACCAAGAGCAGCTGCTCTCCTGGAGTTATTTTAAGACCTTCTTGTTTTTCCCTAATAAGGCTAATTATCTCCAAATAATCGCCATGATTGAGTGGTTATGAGCAGGACATTCACAAACATCTACAAATGATATGCTGACCTTCACAGGGTCTGCAGGACACCTTCGGGTGCCTCAGAAGTCTGGTCTCCACTGCAGTGCAGGCAAGGAAGTGACCCGTGCTGGGGGCGCCTGGCCTGCTCCCAGGGCTGAGCCCCTGCGCGCTGGGGGATGGACGCCTCTTCTCGGGCCCCTGAGCTGCTGAGTCAGGACGTTGGCGCCACTCGCAGGGGCGCATGTACCCTCCAGGCCAGCCCCATGGCACCCCTTCAGGTCGTAAATGCTCCCTACAAGATGAATGCCCGGTTCCACCTCTAACCCAAGAAGCTGGGTCTAATGATGGGCAGCTCCATTCCACCATGACAACAGCCTCCCTGCGATGCACAAAGAAGCAACAAGAGACGCTGCCGTGTGTCACAGCAAACTCAGCTAGTGGGCAGCGGGCCCTGACGGTGCTATTAATAAATTACATTTATATTACATGGGAGAAACTGTGAAAAGGACAGTCCACCTCTCTTTGCAAGTAACGTAGTTCTGTATTCTCACATATATATAAGAGAGAGAAAGAATGTGTCTTGGACCTTCATGAAATATTTAAGTACAAATGACATATTTTGAAGCTTATATGGGATAATTAAGATCAGTTAAAAGCAGAAAACATTTATTGAGGGCTTCTAATGTACTAAATTCATTATAGCCTTCAAGGAAAAAAAAAATCTACCAATGTTCAAATCTGGCTTCAAAAGCGAACATTATACCAGAAAACAGAATTCTCGCCTCAGCATCAGGAAAACTACAATTCAACTACTGAGTACCTTCTAAGGGTAAGGGGTTGTGTGTACAAAAGAGTAGACGCTAGAAATCTTCATGGAGTATTTGTATTTTCACCTTCACGATCTGCCCCCCACCAGTACTCTCAGTCCTCTCTCCTCTTTCTCTCTCTTCTCTCTCTCTCTCCCCCCTCTCTCCTTTCATCTCCTTTCTCTCTCTTTCTCCCCCCTTTCATCTCCTCTCTCTCCTCTCCTCTACCTCGCTTTCCTTCTCCCTCCCCTCTCAGCCTCTCTCTCTCTCCTCTTCTCTCTCCCCTCCCCTTTCATCTCCTCTCTTTCTCTCTCTTCCTCTCTCTCTCCCCCCCTTTCATCTCCTCTCTCTCTCTCTCTCTCTCTCTCTCTCTCTCTCTCTCTCTCTCTCTCTCTTCTCTCTCTCTCTCTCCTCTCTCTCTCTCTCTCTCTCCTCTCCCTCCTCTACCTCTCTTTCCTTCTCCCTCCCCTCTCAGCCTCTCTCTCTCTCTCTCTCATCTTTCCAAGATACAGAAATAAGCCTGATTCATGAAGCAGAAAGCAAGCTGATCACTCACATAGAGAAACTTGGTATAATAAAAACAAAGCCATCCATAGATTCCTCAACCCTGCATCAACGGGAAGACAAAGGGTAAGTGTGGAGCTGGGAAATGACTCATGACCTCTAAAACAAGAGCATGTTAGAATGAGCAAAGGAAAACTAATTCTGAGCAATTGTTTCCACATAGTGTTGGTACTAAACGAAAAATAGGATTAGAAATATGCAGTGCTTGAGAAAATTTCAGTTTGGAGGAAACAGAGCAAGGGATATCAAGAAATATTTACTTGTCATATTTTGCATGATTTAATCTTTTGTGAAGGTTAAATAGAAATTAGGCTTTATAAAGATTTTTGTATGGCAAAAGATAAAACAGTGGGTGAGCAGCCTTTCTTGTGTGTGATGTCATGACCTGCATTTATGGAAATGCCTTTTGATGCAATCTGCAGCCTTACCAAGGCATTCCTGTTTCCTTGTTAGCCTTCCCAGGTGACAGGCACTGCACCCCTTATAAACGCACCCTCACATGTGCAAGCCCCCCGAAGCAAAAACAGTTACTGGGGTTTACAATTAAGAATACAGTTTCAGAAACAACAAAACCACATTTTTCTTACCTCCCTTAATTTTTCAAGCATTAAAAAAATCACAGGTGAAGTCTGCTAAAACAAACCAATAAGTACAAAAAGGGGTGTGTAGGCTTTTGTAACTTTTAAAACTGATGTATCTACAAAACAAAACAAAAAAATAAAACATACACACACATCTCCAGAGAATCAGAGTAGATGGCCGCACAGTCTCCCACGGACCTGCAAGCACAAACCTAACACCAAATTCATGCCCATGAATATAATAAGGAACAGCAATGACAAAATCTTTTTTTAAATAGAGGAACACAATGAAATAAAAAAATCAGCATATTCCCAGAATGGTGAATCAATCTCAGTTTCTTACTTTGGAAAATAAAAAGTACCTATCATCATAATGACTATTTGAAGTTAAGAAGAGTAACTATATAAGTGAAATTGTTTCATTGCTTCTAGAGTCTCAAAGAAACCCGCTGGAGACAGTTTAAGATGCTGCATTATTATCCAGAAGTTAAGACTTTCAAAAAATGACTTAATACAACAGAAACTGCCCCTTTTAATGAAGTTCACCTATTTGTATATCTAAGACCCTAAGACAGGAACAAAAGAGACACTTCAGTGGTGACCTCTAGTAAGAAGTAATGCCATTTAAAATAGCCGTTCATCTCGCTCCCTGCATGGCTGCCCAGGCACCCTCAGGCCACGAGCCGAGGAAGGCGCTATCTCTGCACGCCCAGCAAGCTCCCTCTTCCCCAGGAACCACGATGCAGCTGCAGAAAGGACGGACTAACTTTGGGTAACGTGGGTAATTGACAGACTATTCTCCTTCTTCTAGGAATCAAGTTCTGGTTACCCTTGCCAGAGGAGTGTTCCTGGGTTTCTGTAACATGTTTCCAAAAGTATTTCGTCCTTGATATCATGTTGCCTTCCTGACAAGACCAGGGGACCCCTGGGCAGGAATTGTGCTGTGCTTCCCCTAGGCTGCATTCTGTCACCTCTGCTTCCTCTACATCACGTACTTTCATTCACAATGCTATGTGACGGACATAGGAATGAATCATTGACATATCCACAGATATTCTGGTCTTCTCTTTCTTTTGTTGAGAGGCAGAAAGACATTTTTACATTCCATAAGTTAAACCCTCTTCACTGATGATAGTACAAGTAATGCAAACACTGCAGAGGAACTTATTCCAACTTTGCCCACATCCGAGATCAAAAGCGCTCCCTAAACTAAGGACCACATAGAATGTGTTTTTTTCACAGTCTGTGAGGCTTACACAGCCTGGAGATATTTAAAGGAAAGAAAAAAGATCAAAATGAAACAAAATAGCAACTACTGAAACAAAATAGCAACTTGAAACAAAATAGCAACATCTTACTGATGCAATCAGGTCACCATCTGGTGTAGGAGACCCCAGTGGGGACTTCCTTATCTTATAAAAAAACTTATAAAAAATGAGCTGCTGGGACCAGCTGGGCTGGCCCTGCCTGCAAGGACAGGTCATTCCTAAAGCAGCGGTTCCTACCTGTCATAAACTGCTGGGAGGACTGCAGCCCCTGGAAGGCTTTTCGGCTGGACTCTTGAAAGTAATCATGTTTGGCGTATCGCAACACCTTTTACTTTTTGATGAAGGAGACATTCACAAAGCATCTTTTTGTGAAGATATTTTTAAAGATTTTTAAGTTTTAACTCTCTGCCTCTGTTTAATTTCAAAATTTTCATCCAGTTAAAATTATTTGACACAGAATCAATTCATGGTTTTCAAAATCTAAACTTCAGCTACTTGAACTGTTGATTCAATTTAAAAGGAAAATCAGAAAATGACATTGGAATCACTGCTTTCCCTTTTAGGGAAAATAAATAAAGGAACCTTTTGGATGTACATTTCAAAAGCATCTAAAAGTTCTGCAGTTGTAATATGATTTGAGACATTTTTTTCTTCCCTTAAATATGTAATCATAGAGCTGACGATGCTTCTAACTCTTCCAGCCACGAGTGTGTCGCCGTGAGAGGCCCAGAGTGTGCTTTACCTGCAGGTTCAGGTGAGCCCAGGTGGGTCCCAGCGCCTGCTGGGAGAAGGTTCCGGAAGCCGCCCAGTCAGGGCCCCTAGAGCAGACGCCCAGCCCCTTCACAACCAGGATGTACTGATGCTTTCTCACCCTCAGTTTCCAGAAACCTCCGTGTGGCAGCGACAGCGTCCCCACCCCACCCCACCCACGGGCCTGGCCACTCACCCTGTAGCTGGCGACCCTTGTACAGGTCCCGTGCTCTGGCCGGCTGCGCCCGGGCCGTGCTGTCACACTTCGGCTGCTCATACCTGCAAGGGTGGGGGCAGAGGGGGCGGGAAGGAAAGACAGAGGAACGGGTGTGAGACCGGGGACGTGTGCCCGCTCGTCTCCTGTGCTCCCAGGCTGTGCGTCTCCTAAGCGCATGGCAACCTCTAGCTCCCACGGCGTCCACCACTTACTACTCGTTTTGTTTTACCTTGGGGGACACTGAAAAGAGTTAAACTTAGAGAGCCCGATGCACCGGAAAAGGCGCACTGTGATTCCTGTCATCTCACAGGGCTGTCTCTCAAATCCGGTGCCTCATTCATTCATTCCACAGACCCCTGCGGATGCCTCCCTTGGTCTGGGCACTGCCCGAGGCGGGAGAAATGCAGACTAGTGGGCAGCTGTGAGACGCTGCCCCTCGGAGCTCCAACCTCAAAGAGCACAAGGAACCAAAGCACCCGTTTCTGGAGGGTGAATTCACCATCATGCCTTCACCCAGAGTCGATCCTCTCACAGGCACATCCCAGATGATGACTAGGCATGAACCAGGCACAAAGGGCGCGGACCCCCCAGACGGTGCGTGATGGCCTTGCCCAATGTAAGAGACCTCCTTCCAGCCTGCCTGCCTCCTGCGCTCCTCCCCGTCGCCAGCCCTGCGGCACAGCCCCCCGTGGGCTCCCCATGACACCCCTGGCACATCTAAGTCCGTCTTGGCTCCTGAGGCTCAAGGACCAGGTCACGCCCGCCCGGGAAGTGCAGCAGGCGAGGCGCGGGAAAGCTACAGAACCGCCTAGTCCAGTCTCGAGGGCTCCGGGACGACGTCCTGGAGACTGGGAATGGCAACCAGGGGCCGGTCAGGAGGAGGGGGCAGGCGGAATGTTCTAGGTCCAGAGGGCTTATTCTCAGGAAGTGAGCAGAAGCTGTGCGACTCCTCATGCTCTCGTCTGCCCTCTTGTCCACTTCTCAACTCTCTAAGAAAGGGGCCAAGATCGCGTTTACTTCCAGGGATCACCTTAGAGTTTCCTTTTCAATTATTTACTTTTTTTCCAATCACAAAAAGTAAAAGCAAAAGCTGTTTTGTAAGAGGTGCTTTTTAAAACCCTTCTCCTGGTCCCGCAGAGAGCTCAGGCCCGTCCCGGGGAGAGCGTGGAGTGCTGGCTGCATCCCCTCACGACGAGCACGCCCTGCTCCCCTGGCCTCACACCTCTCCGATTCCAGAAAACCCAACACCCTGTTCACACAAGCATAATACGTCTTTCGAAATGTTATTTTCGAAACTGAAGAATCCCTGACACACTCAAGCACACAGTTAAGCTATCAAGTTTTGACCCAAAAGCCAGTAACCTGTATTTTTTCACCTCGCAGGGGTGCCCAGGAACAGATGACAGAGAAACCACTGCGATGAGCTGTGCGGACTCTGGGCCAAGGCCCCATGACCGAGGCCGGGCACCTCCTGACGCAGCTGTGACAGCCCCAGGTAGAAGGGAATAAAGCATTTCAGAAAGAGAACATGAATAAAAGAATCCAGTTGAATGATGGAGTTATTAAGCTCTGATTTGTTAGTCATGCATGTTAAAATCGGGAGAATGTGGACAGTTGAGAAATCTGCTTTTTAGGCGGTGGGTCAGCATCTGTCAGTGAGGCTGGAACAGGTTGAATTGGCATCTGTGTTCGATGTGAAAAACAAGCAAATGCCACAGCTCCTAATGAATCAGGTGGGACTGAACGGCGGAATTCTCAGCAGAAGCCAAAGGGCCTACTCATTCTTGAAGAGTGTCTCAATCCTGCTGAGTCTCGGGCCATACCTGCAGCACCGTGGGCTGCTGAGCAGTGTCAGGAAAATTGAACTCTTAATATGGACTTTGTGCAGAGGCACCAAAACGCTTCATCTTCCAGCCCTCAGTTCATTCATACAGGTGGTAGGAGATGGCATTATTTCAGTCCCCCATTCTGACTCTTACAGCCATGCAGCAGCCTAGAAGCTAGCCATGTCCCAAGAAGCAGAGTTGATGCCTTTGAAGTCTCAAACAAAAAGAAATTCAAATTTGGCTTTTCCGTCCATTGCCACTCTACTCAATAGTGTTTATTTTAACTTATTTGTATGAGTTAAAAATGAACATCTCTTGACTGTCAAGTTGCCCATCAGATACCAGGCTCCTCTCAAGGAAGGAACGAGATTCATCCCCGCAATCGTGCGCACCCACCAGGGAGACAGCTGGCTCCCAGGTCCGCGAGAGGACCTGCCCTAACAAGGGAAACCAGCCCAAAGTCTGATGGCAGATGGACAAGCCCTTTTCGCAGCTGTCACGAAAGTGAAAGAGAAATCTCTGCTTGTGGGCACTAATGTAGGAGCTGGCAGGCAGCCCGATCCCGGCTGGATCTAATAACCCATTTCCCCACCGCTAATTAAAGTGGGCCGAGTTGAAACACGCCACTCTCCTCCTGCTGCTCCACCTCTAACGCGGACGGCATGCTGGGGGACCCCCTCTCTCAGAGGGTGCTGTAAACTATCACAAAGAGAACCAAGAGATGCCAAACACCCCACTTCAGCTCATATTTTCCTTCTAAATGATCCTCTCAACTAGAATTCTGAGTTGGAAGGAAGCTGGTCTCTGCCCCTGGGAGGGAAAATTCTCAGTGTTGATTAGCCTTATCAATCAATACCAACATTCACACATTTCATTTACCTTGCATGGTGACACAAAGAAAAGAGAGTTAAATTATAAGTGAAAATGCATCGTATATTTATAGAATCATGCTGCTGTTTTCCTTTACATTTCTTCCCCACTTGTAATGGCTAATTTCACGTGTCAGCTTGGTTAGGTGATGGTGTCAGTCATCTGTCAAGCAAGAATTGGCCTGAATGTTGTTGTCAGAATATTGTGTGAATGATTTTAATCTACATGAGCTGATTGCATCTACAGCTGATTGTATCTACCATCAATAAAGAACATGCCCTCAGCAATGTATATAGTCTCTTGATCCAATCAGTTGGAGGTCTTAACAGCCAGAACTAAGGGTTTCAAAAGCCAGAGAAAGAATTCCTGCCTCAACTTCAGCCAGCTCCTCTGTGTAATTCAGACCCAACTTCAGCATCACCTTTATTGGAGTTTCCAGCTAGCAGCCTTTCCTACAGAATTTGGACTTGCCACTCCCCAAGGTCACATGAACCAACTCCACATAACTAATTTCTTTTATATATATATCCTGTCAGTTCAAGCTTTCTGCAGAACCCTGACTAATCAGAAAATATGGTAAATGATTCAAGGAAGCAAATATTTGAATTGTCTATTCAAACACAAATCAAAATTATAAAGTATCTCCCTGGAACTGCATATTTCAAGAAATCATTAAGAAATAGCATCTATGTAACAGAGAATATTTAAATAGTAATGAACAGGACTTTCTGGGACATGGCTTCCCACTCACAATAGCACCAGTGGGAAACCAGAACTGCTTAAGCTTGCCTGGCCCGTAGCCCCTCATATGCCCCTTAGTATAAGTTATTGTGTTTGGTTTTTCTACCATCTATACCTCCTTGGGCGACTGGTTTAAACCAATGAAAACTAAGGACATTTTTTCTTGACAGCCATGGGTTAAGTGATGGGCTACAATCCATTCTGGCCAATTATCAATGAGGTAAAATCTGCTAGGGGACCTCTAGGAAAGTCTCCTTTTGACTCTAAGTAGGAGAAAGGCATGGGCTTGTGTCCTGTGGTCACTGCTGTCCCGGGAGCAGCAGGGGCCCCTGCTGAGGGCAGAGCCCAGACAACGAGCAGGTGGGGCAGTGGTCTCCAGGAGCCTGTGTCCTGCGTGATACGATGACGTCAGCCAACATGGAGCCTGCCCCTGCACCTCTCACGTGAGACAGTATGCTCCCTCTTATGGGACAGGCTTCTCACAACCTGGAATACGATATTTCCAACTGATACACCTCCACCTGTTGTAGATAACTGAAACACACATGGCACGGGGGTCTCTACTTCGCAGAGCAGCTAGCATGGCTTCCCCTGCCTGGGGTGTCTCTGATAGGCCCTGTCCCCAGCAGGGTTCTGTGTGGTACGTGGGGTGTGCAGATCCCACCCCAACCTCCCCCAGCTGCTGTCTGGACCTCCCCATGCAGCCCCGCGGCCGGCGGCTCCCATGGAGCCTGGAGGTGGAGGCAGCCCAGCACCCACCGCAGAGACCCGCTGGGCCTGGTAGCCATGGGGACCATGAATAGCCGTCCCATCAGGGGCAGTGAACAACGGTTCCCTGCAATCGGCTCCCCTGCCCCGCACTCCGCCAGCAGCCCCCACCCCACGGTGCACCCCATCTCCCCACGGCTGCTGCAGTGGGGGGAGGGGCAGGCCTGAGGGAGGAGGGGCCTCAGGAGCACCTGATGGCAGGGGGCAGAAAGTGCAGGCAGGCTAACTCCTATTTGCCTATGGTTTTTAAAAACATATTTGTTCCATATTCTTATTATTAACATTATTTTTATTTACATATAGTACATATTTAGATTTTTATTTTTATTGACTTTATTTTTTATTTTTCTTTATTTTCTCTCACTTCTGTGGGTACCAGTCTGAATTCATTCCCAATATGCCAGGTTTATACCAGGAATGCAAGGGTGGTTAAACAACAGAAAATCAATAATATAATATAGCACATTAACAAATTGAAAGGAAAAATCACATGATCCTTTCGACTGATACTGAGAAAACATTTGACAAAATCCGGCATCCTTTCCTGATAAAACAATTCGAAAGGTAGGAATCAGAGGAAACTTTCTAAATATCGTAAAAGGCATATATGAAAAACCCATAACCAACATCATAGTTAACGATGAGAGACTGAAAGCCTTCCCCCTGAGACTGGGGACGAGACGAGGATGCCCTCTGTCACCACTACTATTCAACATTGTATTAGAAGTCCTAGCGGGAGGAAATAGACAGGAGAAAGAAATAAAAGGCATCCAAATAGGAAAGGAAGAAGAAAAACTTTCATTATTTGCAGATGACATGATCCTATACTCAGAAAAGCCTGAAAGATCTATGACAAAGCTACTTGAGCTAATAAAAAATTCAGGAAAGCGGCAGGATAGAAAATTAATGTACAAAAGTCAGTAATGGTTCTATACAAAAGTAATGACGTATCTGAGGAGACAAACAAGGAAAAAATTTCATTCGAAATAGTGAGCAAAAGAATTAGGTGTCTAGAGCTAAGCCTGACCAGGGATGTCAAGGACATGTACACAGAAAACAATATAAGATTGCTAAAAGAAATAAAAAATATAACCTAAACAGATGGAAAGACATTCCATGCTCATGGATAGGAAGGTTGAATGTGGCTAAGATGTCAATTCTACCCAAATTGACCTGAAGATATAATGTAATACCAATCAAAATCCCAACAACCTACTTTGAAGACAAGGAAAAGTCAGTTATCAAATTTATTTGGAAAGGGAAGAGACTTTGAATCGTTAAAGATAACCTGTAAAAGAAATACAAAATGGGAGAACTAACACTTCCTGACCTTATACCTGCACAAAGACAGAAGTATTCACCAATGAATTGAATCGATAGTGTGGAGAAAAACCACCAAATCTATGGACAATTGATCTACGATAAGGCCCCCAAATCCACTGAACTGGGACAGAATAGTCTTTTCAATAAATGGGCATAGGAGAATTGGATATCAATAGCCAAAAGAACGAAAAAGGACCCTTATTTTATACCCTATACAAAAAGTAATTCAAAATGGATTAAAGACCTAAAATAAGAGCCAATACCATAAAACTTCTGGAAGAAAATATAAGGAAACATCTTCAAGATTTAGTAACAGGGAGCAGCTTCTTAAACTTACACCTAATGCACGAGCAGTGAAAGAAAAATACAGATAAACGGGAACTCCTTAAAATCAAATCTTCTGTACCTCAAAGTATTTTGTCAAAAAGGTGAAGAGGCAGCCAACTCAATGGGAGAAAATATTTGGAAATCACATATCGGATAAAGGCTTGATAGCCTGTACGTAAAGAAAGTACATGAAGTACTTAAACGTGAGGGAAGGGACAGAAGGGGGGTAACTGATCAGTGGGATTATGAGTCACGCTGCCATACAGAAGCTGTATACGACTGAAAGGGTGTGTACAGCGCCATGAATCCCACCGATTAAATCTGCAGTAAGTCCGCACATGAGCTGTTTCAGAAGTTTGATATTAGACAAAGAGTCAATGGTAGAGGGGTATGGGGGAGAACTAAACATGCATGCTACGGCCAGCAGTTAACAGGAAGACCTCGCAGCACTACCAGGGGTAACTAAATTGGGGGGGGGGGCAAATGATAAGGAGTAATTTTGATTTGATAGCTGGTGACATTGTGTTGAACAGTTCTTTGTCTCGACGAACCAATGAAAATTGTCCAAAATTGAGAGTGCTGCTGAGTGTATGACCACATGAGGATACTGTGAGAAATGGTTTGTTTATTTTGGACATCATCCATGGTGCCCAAAAGAAGGAGGGAGTCAAAGAGAACAATGACTGAGAAGGAGAACGGTGAACTGTCACACATTTAAGGAATGTGTGACATTCCTTAATGTCA
This sequence comes from Tamandua tetradactyla, assembly GCF_023851605.1. Lineage (NCBI taxonomy): Eukaryota > Metazoa > Chordata > Mammalia > Pilosa > Myrmecophagidae > Tamandua > Tamandua tetradactyla. The sequence continues at coordinate 72,605,997 of NC_135337.1, read as the reverse complement.
CACATAATGAAGGAATATGGTGTGGCTACAAAAAGGAAGGACATGAAGAGACATGCAACGAACTGAATAAACCTCGGGGACAATGTATTCTGCAAAATAAGCCAGAAACAGAAGAACAAATAAGTTAAGATCTCTTTCAAAAATACTTATATTGCGGCCTAGACTGTGAGCCTTAGAGCCGCTACACTAGGGCTACACTAGTAGCTACAGTACAACGAGTCTGATGTTGTGAATGTATTTCTAGATTCTGAGACCCTGAGCTGTACGGGCATCAGCTGGTGTTTCCCTGGAACTCTGAGTAACCCTGTGATACTTCAGACCCAGAAACGGAGAGCTGCAGCCTTGAAAGTTGGCAAAGTATACAATAACAGTTAAAGTAACCGAAAAAGAGATCAGGCCCAGTTTGAGATAAAAACAAAGTCAGTATGGCAGGGACCAAGGTAAATGAGAATGCAGGGTAGAAAACGATACTGTATGTGCCCTAGACCCTCACCTACTGTAGGAGGCCAAAGGCAGAGGTTTACTGCGCCTAGAACTGAAATTCTCTGTGCACATAACCTAAATCCACCTGTCTAGGCAGATAAACAACCCAAGCTCCTGGAGTCCCGAATGGGAATGAGGACTTGTAATTCTCTACAGCTTAATAAAATACCTGGATACATCCCAGAGTATGGTGGGCTGATAATCAAAGAGTATTGGTAGAGCCCCTTGAGGGTCCAAAGGAAAAAAAATGCAACTATTAAACTTTCCCATCTGGGAAACCCCAGGTACCCTGTCAACCATTTGGGGAGCCCAAGGAAAACAGGCCAAGCCCTTGATTTTGAGGCTTGCCCTTATGAAACTTAGTTCTGTAGCAGAGAAGCTAAGACTACCTCTAATGAGGCCTAAGGGTGGCTTCTAGGAAACCTCTTTTGTTGCTCAGATGTGGCCTCTCTCTCTAAGTCCAGCTCTGCAAGGAAAATCATTACCCTCCCCCATAAACACACACAGGACATGACAATTAGGGGTGAAAGTCTCCCTGACAACGTGGGACATGACTCCCAGGGATGAGTCTGGCCTTAGCACCACGAGATTGACAATGCCTTCCTGACAAAAAGGGGGGAAGGAAGTGTAATAAAATAAGGCATCAATGGCTAAGAGAGAGCAAATAGAGTCAAGAGTCTATTCTGAAAGTGAATCCTATGCAAGCTTCAGTTAGAACCAATTGTCATGGTTTGCTAAACTCCAACGAATATCACTCCTGATAGCTCTTTCTTTTTAAATATTTTTATTTAAAAACAAACAATGCACTGAGAACCAAAAATGGATATCTCAGTTAGCATAACTAAATGCATATTTAAATACAGTACCCAATACTCATTGTAAAACCTATGTTTGCGCAGTAAGTTTCATAAACCAATTTGAAATTAAGGCAACGAGGACAAACTCCTGTTAACTCTTAAAAATACCCAGGGCTGAAACTGAGGTGCTATAAAAGTTTCATGCATTCAGTTTGTTGTCCTGGAACTTATAATTTTCAGAGGGTTCCTAGACCAGGTAAGTCCTGAAACTTAGAGGGACCAGCCTCTCTAAGATTATCAGCTAATTGCATCCCCCATCCTTTAGTACGGACACCCCTTCTCAACATGAAAAGTTAGCATGAGCGTTCTCTAAGATCCCTATGTCTTAGGAGAAGGTCAAAGGAGGAGGAGGAGGAATAACACAGACAACAAGATGCAGCAAACGAGTGAGACTGCCAAATCACAGTACTGACATTTCTTCCCGCCTCAGTATTTTGGAGCAACTATCACAACAAACTCTGAAATCTGTTCTGCACTACTTGTTGAAGTGCACTTTCAAAATTATTCCTTTTTCTTTATTTTCTGTGTATATATGTTATATTTCACAATAAAAAATGATTTTAAAAAAAGGAAAGAAATGCAGCTTCAAAAGTCATAGGAGAGGCCCCTGACTCTCTGGCAGCCCCTTCCCCAGCCCCTCCCAGTGCGGTTTGGAAGCTACCTGGACCCCACTGTAGGTCAGCAGCATTGTTCTAGCTGGGAAGACTCCCCAGGAAAATCCTCTTAAGACCACCTCCCCCCAAATCTGCCCTTCAGGCAAAAGCATCTAGGAATAGTTAAAGCAGTGTAAGAAACAATAAGTCAAACAGCCATGAGTGAAGGCTTACCTGCTGTAAGTCCTACAGTGGAGTACCCAGGAGACAGAAAAGGTATGTCACAGGGAGCAGAGAAGGCATTCGAATTCCTGTTACCAGGGGCATTGCTCAGGCTACTAGCAAGGACAAGCCTAGGACAAGACACAGGCTCGGAACGGACAGGAAGACCCTACTCTTCGCATTAGTGCCAGGCTGATCTGATTGACAGGAAGTATGAACTGGGAAAGGGACACCAGTCAGTGCAGAGACTGTAACAGGCGTTTTTTTTTTGCATTGCTTTGTTAGGTCTTGTAAACTCTTGGCACTCAAGGAAATCTCTAACACAATGCCAGCTAGATACAATCTCAAGAAAAGGACAGCTCATGGACGAAATACTGGAATTAACATTTAAAAATTTTTAAATGTGTAGTGTATAACAAAAAAATTATAATACAAAACAAAAAAACAGGAAATGATGGCCCATCCAAAAGAGACAATAAAAATACAGAAAACATCAATGAAGCAGACCAGACTATAAAAATACCAGACACAGACTTTAAAAATTGATTCTTGTGCTGGTTTGAAAGGATATATGTCCCCTAGAAAAGCCATGTTTTAATCAAAATCCCATTTTGTAATGGCAGAATAATCCCTATTCAATACTGTATGTTTGAAACTGTAATCAGATCATCTTCCTGGAGATGTGATTTAATCAAGAGTGGCTGTCAAACTGGATTAGGTGATGATATGTCTCCACCCATTTGGGTGGGTCTCGATAAGTTTTTGGAGTCCTATAAAAGAGAAAACATTTTAGAAAATTGAAGAGATTCGGAGAGAACAGAGAATGATGCAGCACCACAAAGCAGAAGGTCCACAGCCAGTGACCTTTGGAGATGAAGGAGGAAAATGCCTCCTGGGGAGCTTCATGAAACAGGAAGCCAGGAGAGAAAGCTAGCAGATGACACCGTGCTCGCCATGTGCCCTTCCAGATGAGAGTGAAACTGTGACTGTGTTCACCATCTGTCTTCTCACTTGAGAGAGAAGCCCTGAACTTCATTGGCCTTCTTAAACGAAGGTATCTTTTCCTGGATGCCTTAGATTGGACATTTCTATAGACTTGTTTTAATTGCAACATTTTCTCGGCCTTAGAACTGTAAACTAGCAACTCATTAAATTCCCCCTTTTAAAAGCCATTCCATTTCTGGTATGTTGCATGCCGGCAGCTAGCAAACTAGAATAACCCTCAACATGCTCATGGAGATAGTGGAAAATACAGAGAATTAACTAATGGATATCATGAAAACAATGAATGAACCATGTTAGAATGTCAATAAAGAGATAGAAATTTTAAAAGGGACCAAACCAAACTGCCTGTGTTGAAGAATACAATAACTGAAATGAAAATTCCCGAAAGGGTCTCAAGAGCAGATTGGCACAGGCAGAAGAAAGAATCAGTGAACTTGAAGACAAGAAAATTGAAATCAGTCAGGCTGAGAAGCAGAAAAACAAGAATATGAAGAAATGAAACAGCCCAGGAGTGCCATGGAGCGTCATCAAGCATACTAACACATGCATTATGGGAGTCCAGAAAGAGGAGGGAGAGATAAAGGAGCACAAGGAATCCTGAATGAAATAATGGCAAAACCTTCCCATATTTATGAAAAGATGTGAATATGCACATCCAGGAAATCCACCATACCCCAAACTGGATAAACCTGAAGGGAAATACTTAGGAGTCAAGCTATTGAATGAAAAGACAAGGAGAGAGCTCTGAAAGCTACAAGAGAAAAATGACATGGTACATACAAAGAATCTTAATAACATTAAGTTAAATTTTCTCATCAGAAACCCTGAAAGCAAGAAGACAGTGGGATGAAATAGCTAAATTGCTGCAAGAAAACAACTTCCAACCAAGCTTTTTTTTTTTTTGCATGGGCAGGCACTGGGAATTGAAGCTGGGTCTCCAGCATGGCAGGAAAGAACTCTGCCACTGAGTCACCATTGCCTGCCCCAACCAAGCATTGTATATACAACATGCTGTCCTTCAAAAATGAAGGAGTTTATCACCACTATAGCTGCCCTGTGGGAAATGCTAAAGGAGAACTTCAGATTGAAAGGAAGAAGACTAGAGAGCGGATCAAACCAACAGAAGGAAATAAATACCACTGCTAAAGCTAACTATAAGTGCCAATACTATTGTATCATAATTTTAGGTTTATGAAAGTGGCATTAATGGAAGAACTGAGAGACAAAAAGTTATAAAGGTTGGAAAGACCATGTAACAAAATGACAAAAGAAAGTTTTGCCTTTTCAGTAGTTACTTTAAATGTAAATGTAAATGGATTAAACTCTCCAGTCAAAAGGCAGAGACAGGCAGGATGCATAAAAAGAAATACAACTGTATACTGCTTACAAGAGACCCACCTTAAATTCAAATACTTTGGCAGGCTGAAAGTGAAAGGGTCGAAAAACATATACCATACAAATAGTAAACAAAAGAGAGCTGGGGTAGATAAACTAATCAGATAATATATATTTTAAGTCAGAAACAGTTGTGAGGGATAAAGAGGATCCATATAGACTAATAAAGGGTCAATTCAACAAGAAGACATAACAATTATAAACACATATGCATCTAACATCAACACTCCAAAAATACACCCCAAAAAGAAGTAAATACTGAGATATTTGAAGAGAGAAATTGAAAGCTCTAATTTAATAGTAGGAGACTTACTTTCAATACACTTTCAATAATGAGCAGATAATCTAGAAAGAATACCTGTAAAGAAATAGAAGATTTGAATGATACTCTGAACCAACTAGATCAACCAGATATACATTTGTATATGCATATGTGTGTGTGTGTGTGTATAAATACTTCACCCAATAGGTGAAAACACATTCTTCTCTAGTGATCATGGTTCATTTTCCAGAATAGTCCATATGGTAGGCCCCAAACCAGTCTTAATAAATTAATAAATACTGAAAGCATAAAATGTATCATCTCCAATCAAAATGGGTTGAAACTGGAAGTCAACAACAGAAGACGAAAATTCAGAAATATATGGAAATTAAAAAGCATACTCTTAAACAACCAAAGGAAGAACTCAACAAATAATTAGTAAAGAGAGTGAACCAGTAATCAAAAGCCTCCAACAAAGAAAAGCCTAGGTCCAGATGGTTTTACCAGTGAGTTATACCAAACTCTGCAAGGAGAATTAACTCCGACACTGCTCAAACAATTGTAAAGGAAGGAATACCACCCAACTCACTCTACAAAGCTAACGATACCCTCATACTAAAGCCAAGTAAATATAGCAAAAGAAAACAAAATTACATGACCAATGTCTCTTAGGAACATAGGTGCAAAATCCCCAACACAATATGGCAAATCAAATGCAACAGCACATTACAAGAATTATCCACCGTGATCAAGTAGGATTTACTATGGTTATGCAAGGATGGTTCAATATAAGAAAATCAATTAATGTAGTATACCACATTAACGGAACAAAGGAATAAAAAAACATGATCATCTCGAATAATGCAGAAAAGGCATTTGACAAAATCCAATACACCTTCTTGACAAAAGATACTTAGAAAACTAGCAGTGAAAGGAAACTTCCTCAACATGACACATGTACATATAAAAACCTCACAGCTAACATCATACTTAATGGTAAAAGACTGAAAGCTTCCATGCTAAGATCTGGAACAAACACAAGAATGCCCCTGGTACCACTGTTATTCAACATTCAAAGCAATGTATGGATTTAATGCAATCCCAACCACAACTCCAATGGCTTTCTTTGAAGAAATGGAAAAGTCAGACACCAAATTTACATGGAAGGTCAAGGGGCTCCAAACAGTCAAACTGTCTAGAAAAAGAAGGATGAAGTTGGAGGGTTCACACAACTCGATCTTAACACTCAGTACAAAGCCACAACAGCATGGCATTGGCCCAAGGACTGCCATAGAGACCAACAGAATCAAACTGAGAGTTCTGAAATCAGCCCTCACATTCATGGCCAGCTGAGTTTTTACTAGGGTAACAACAGGGAAGAACAGTCTCCTCAGAAAACGATGTGGGAAAATTAGATGTCCAATGCGAAAGAATGAAGGTAGATTCCTACCTCACACTGTAAATAAAATCAACTCAATGAGGATCATGGACCTAAACATAAGAACCAGAAATAAAATGCCCCTAGAAGAAAACACAGTGAGGCATCTTCATGAGCATGTGTTAGGCAATGGATTCTTATACTTTATACCCAAAGTACAAGGAATAAAAAGAAAAAAGTAGGTAAATGGACCTTATCAAAATTAAAATTTTTTGTGCATCAAAGGACTTTATCATGAAAATAAAATAACACCCTAAACACTGAGAGAAAATATTTGGAACCACATATCTGATTTAAGGGTTTAATAAGCAGAATATATAAATAAATTTTATAGCTCAACAACAAAAAAGACTAACAACCCAATTTAAAAATGAAGAAATGACTTAATAGAAATTTCTCCTAACAAGATACACAAATGGTAAAAAAGCACGAGAAGATGCTTGACTTCATTAGACATGGGGAAATGCAAATCAAAACCACAATAACATACTATTTCACACCAACTAGAATCACTACTTCAAAAAAAATCCAGAAAATTACAAGTGTTGGAGAGGACGCGGAGGTGTGGGAAAACTCATTTATTGTAGATGGAATATAAAATGGTGCAGCCGCTACGGAAGGCAGGATGGAGGCTCCTCAGGAAGGTAGAGAATTACAGTGTGGCCTGGCAGTCCCACTCCAGGTACACACACGAGAGAACTGAGAGCAGGGACTTCAAGGTTCACAGTGGAATTACTCACAACTGCCAAAAGACGGAAATATCCCCAGTGCCTGCCAGCCGATGAACGGATGGACAGAATGCGGTGTTTACACCGACGGGACAGTGTCCAACCCCAAAGGGGTGACGTTCTCATACATACGTGACAACAGGGGTGAGCCTTGAAGACACCGTTTCAGAAAGAAAAGGGCAAATATTGTACGACCTCACTGAGAGGAGATAATAAGAGAGAGTAAATTCCTGGTCAGAAGCGAGGTGACAGGTTACCGGGGGGCCGGGTGGGGTCGGGAATGGGGACTTAATGCTTAACTGGGCTGAAGGATAGTTTGGGTGATGGACGGTGGTGAGGGGAGCACGGCATGGCCGACACAATTAAGTGCACTGAATTATATTTTTGAATATAGTTAAAAGGCAAAATATTAGGTTGCTTCTATGTTACTAGATTAAAATTTGAATATATATACATATATATATACATATATATATCCATAGGATGGTAAAATATAAATATGAACACTAGAATAAACAATGGGCTACAGTTATAATAGTACAATTCTTAAAATATTCTTTCATCAATTGCAGCAAATGAGCCATGCTAACATAATGCTTTAATAATAATAATAGGGTAGTGTATGGGAACTCTGTATTTATGCATAATTTTTCTATAAATCTACAACTTGTCTAATTAAAAGAAAATTAAAATGGGAAAAAGAGTTACTTGTCCACAAACAAATTTGGACATGAATGTTTATAGCAGAACTGTATAATAGCCAAAATGTTGAAACAACACTGAAATGAACCAATGTTCATCAATGGATGAATGAATGAATTTTATAAAAAATAAATAATTACATAGGAAGAACCAGTCTCTCTTCCAAAAGAACCTGGGTGGCTGCCTATGATGTGACTAGAAACCAAGTAGGGAACCAGCCTCAGAGCAGGCAGACAAGTTGAACATGGCAGAGCAAAATGAAAAAAATAAATTGGTTTATAAAAATTCTGTCTTTGAAAAGCTGAAATAAAGTGAAACTTCCCTATGTGCAAACCTAACGTTGTGTGTCCATACACTCTGAGATGGGGTGAGAGTGAGAACCTTCTCCTAGCCTCAGCGGCGGCTGCCTGGCAGTTGGCAAGTCCATTAGCGGATGTCCTCAGCACAGAACATCAGCCCCGTCCGAGAAGAGACCTTTCTGTCTCATGCAGCCTGATTTCCTCGGCCCCTCAGAATTAAGCTCAAATATTGTTGGCGATCGATATTTCTGCTGAATGAAAGAATGGGTAATAAATATAAAACCGCAGCAGTAGTCTAAGGAATCATCTCCACTTGGCATAACTTACTGTCTTTTTTTGGTTGAAACTCAGCAAGGAGGGAGTCAGTCCCTCATGCAAGAGAACAGAGAGAAAAAGAAAACTTGATACTTTTCTCCTTGGAATGAAACCCTGATAAAGTCTTGGCAGCATGAAATCAGGGCGGACAGAAGGGAAAAGAGGGGTTATGATGTTTCCAGCCTGATGGGATTGGAAACAAGTTTACAGGTTCTTTGGGGATAAGGTAAAGGCCATCTCATTGGTTCAGGGCCAGAGTGAGAAGTTTCGGTTTTCACAGACTGGGGACCTGGCTGGGCAGCGCCAAGAAAGCGTGGGCAGCGGCCAACCGGAGCCCACGGTGAGAAGTCGAAGCTTTAAAATACTCAGAAGTAGCAGTTCTGAAGAAAAGTTCCTTAGGAAATAGCATCCCCTATACACATGCAATTGCACAAGGACCAAAAAAAAAGAAAAAGTCCTCACCCCAAAACCTCAGCAAGATTCACATTCTCGCCTAGCCATTCAGTGTGCAGTGCTCCCCTGGGCACCCCTGAGGCCAGACCTCAGCCGCTGCCTGAGAAGCGTGTTCGGGACAGATTCCAAACTTCCTTACGGGACCTGCAGCTGCCGTCTACCTGCCACGGCCGACACGGTCCAAGTGCTGGCCGGCACCACGTGATCTATGCGGCCTGCTGCAGTGCCAGGCCTGCCATCGTCTCCCAAACCGGCCTCCCCCGGACATGCATGAAGTGGGCCAAGCGGCTGGCGAGCTGAGGCTGGACCCACTGCCAGGAAACACGCCTCACTGTGTCGCCTGCACCCCAAGCTCCTGGACACTGCGCTGACATGTCCCCACACTGGAACACCCACTGGTCACACTTGCACATTTGTGGGAAATAAATGAAGATGTGTCAAAATGCTCATGCCTAGGCTAAATTGATGACATTTAAGAAATTACATTTTCATATACATTTGTAAACTATTTTACATAAATCTATGAAAAATTAAAGCTGAATTCCTAAAGCAAAGAGTTTCCACTAATTTCCATGATCAAATGGCTCAGGTGCTAGCGTGAGATTACCTGCTTTGCTGAAACTCACATGACGTGAGGAAATCAGTTGCTTTTGAATTTCAGACCAGTTATTGTAATAACTGTTACTGCTCTTGCATCCAGCACATTTTCACTTTTCTTAGGGTGATCATTTCAGGATACGGATATTTTTACACGATGGGATGCTTATGGGAAGGTCTGCTCTTTCAGCCTATTAGGTGATTGGCTCCCTTTGCCAGTGCCAGGGAAAGGGAGCTGCGTCTGCCAGGTGCCCACGTGGTGCCTGATGTGGAGCTCTCCCACTCAGCGCTCTGTGCCAAGGCAGGGAGTCGGGGCCTGGACATGAAATAATGAGGATGCACAAACTCACAGCACAGAAAACAGGCTGCCAGGGACCAAGGTGGGGGTGGGGAGGGGTCAGCTGCAGGTGGACAGAGTTTCTACTCGAGATGAAGGGAAGGCCTAGGTAATGGACGTCATGAGGGCAGCAGGCCATGGCGAGCACATTCTCAGCACTGGACGATGTGTGCGCACATGGTCAAGAGGCTGTGTCTATGTTACTGGAATAAAAATAGAAACCACACACAGAGAACTGCACAACGGGATGGTGAGCCTACGGTGAGCGACGGTGAGACAGTCAATAGCACAACCATTAAAAACGTTCTTTCACCGACTGCAGCAAATGTACCACACTCACGCACATGCTGACAACCGGGGCAGACGGGAGCCCAATTTCACACGTGATGCCTCTGTGAACCTGCTGCTTCTCACATGGGCACACAGCAGATGAAAGATGACCAAAAGGCAGACAGAGATAGATGGACAGACAGACAGATGAGAGACAGGTGATGGGTGATCGATAGATACACATGGATAGATGATAGATGACAGGGAGATGGTAGGTTAGGTAGACAGACAGATGATCGATAGATAATAGATGATCGATGATAGGATTACGGATTCATGATCAATAGATAATAGATGATCGATGATAGTGAACATTACAGATAGGCGATTGATAGATGACAGGTGAGTGCCCGCAGCCCCACCACCCACTCCCCAGCTCCCCGTGCGGGCCCTACCTCGTCGACGTGCCGGGAATGGGGCGGCCCGTGTCCACCAGCACGCACCAGCAGTAGCCCGTGGACGGGTGGCACTGCACTGGCTTGTAGAGCCCTCCATGTGCGCACTCGGGGATCACCACGTTGTCGTTCTTTGGCTGCTTGGCCTCCTCAAGCGCGGACTGGTGCTCCTGGTCACACGAGGATGCTAGGTGGACAGGAGAATCGTGTTAGCACACACTCTCACCAGGCGGCACGTGTGCAAGCGTCCTGGGAGGTGGAGACGGGGTCAGGGGGCCTGAGGGCCTGTCACCTCCAGGGGCAGAGGGCAGGCCGGGGCATTTGAAGTGACAGCACCCTGTTCTCCCCGGGCTGAGCTGCCCATTCACCACGAAGCCACATCCACACACCCGACTTACCACAAGGCTGTGTCCACACACCCGACTGACCACAAAGCCACGTCCACACACTCAACTGACCACAAAGTCACATCCACGCACCCAAATGACCATGAAGCCACATCCATACACCTGATACTAAGTTGAGGAGGGGAAGCCCTGTGGGGTCGACTTATTTTGCTAACTTCCTTAGACCAATATCCGGCAGATTTGGCACGAACAGGGAGTGTGCGTACAGGCAGAGCAGGAGAGGAGGTGGTAAATTCCAGAGGCGGCAGGAGCGTGGCGATGAAAAGCACCGAAGGCATCTTCCAGGAACACTGACAGGAGCCACAGAACAGCCACTATTGACCTAAGCTCGGCACGTGCCAGCACGATGACGTTCCCAGGTGGGTTTTGTCAGCTCGGCTCCTCCCCACGTGAGGTGAGATACTCTGGGGACTGGCCGAGCATCGAGCAGGGTTACAGAAGGCCTGACCACGAGGTCACGTTCTTGCACCCAACTGACCACAAGGCCTCGTCCATGCACCCAACTGACCACGAGGCTACATCCTTGCATCCAACTGACCACAAGGCCTCGTCCATGCACCCAACTGACCACAAGGCCTCGTCCATGCACCCAACTGACCAAAAGGCCACGTCCTTGCATCCGACTGACCACAAGGCCTCGTCCATGCACCCAACTGACCACGAGGCCACGTCCTTGCATCCAACTGACCACGAGGCCACGTCCTTGCATCTGACTGACCACGAGGCCACGTCCTTGCACCCAACTGACCAGAAGGCCATGTCCACACACCCGACTGACCACAAAGCCGTGTCCACGCACCTGTGCTTTCATCCCGTCCTGCGCCCCGGGGCCCAGAGTCCAGGCCAGCAGGACAGGGCCGTCGGTCCCATTTAAATGTGCCCTGATTAGCCAGGCCCCTGCCGCTGCAGTGCGCCGTCGTCCTCCACATGGAGCGGCCGTGATATCAGAGAAGCAGAGTGTCCCCTGCTGAGTCCCCGTGGCCCTGAAGACGGGCCTATTCCACCGCAGACGGTAAAGAACTGCATGGAAATGCCTGATCCTTAATGACAAGTTCACGTGCAGCGCGAGACACAATCCAGCACCCGCTGGAGAGGGCCTCCGGGGAGCTCGGGGCCCGTCCAGCCGAAGCCACACCACGCGGCCCCGTTGTCACAGCACTCCCCTCCTCCCGCTCTCACGAGCCTGCACCGGCTCGCGTGTCTTGCGCTGGCCCCCAAGGCGGCTGCGAAGTCCTGAACCAGTCACCCGGGATGCGGGACAAAAGCAGACATCCCAACTCTACAGGCCAGGGCCACGGGGCAGCGGAAGGCACAGGGGCAGCTGCCGTGGCCAGGTCGCCAGATCACGGCCACCCCGCGCCCACCTGGCCCCTCTGAGAGCATGGCCCCTTCTCCTACCCTCAGCTGTCTTCTGGAGTCGAAAAGGACATTGTTTGGCTTTCACATTTCTCCTTAAACAGGAAATGAAAAGCAATACATTGGACTAGTATATTGTAAATAAAATCCTGACGATGGTTTTCTGCCTATGAAGTGGTTTTCCGTAAATAACGTCTCAGCCTGCTGTGCAAAGACTTGAGTACAGTTTGCAGAGTTCTTATGATCTTAAATGCGATGTCCAACAGGTGGCAGACGCTACTAACCTGATGAAAAGGCCGCGTCTGTGTCCACACTCCACAACGGGGCTGGACGGGCACGGCGCCTGATACAGCGATTGTCACAAGCTTCAGAGCAAGACACTGTGGCACCCAGACAGGCTTCACCACTGTGGGCAAGTAGTACTGCTTTCCCAGCCCTCCAGGAGCATCTGACATACAATCGGCCATCAATACATAATTTTGAGATAACAAATTCTAGTTATGATACTGACAGTTAAAACCATCTAGATTATATGATGATAATCACCTCAGTGATTTCAGGACTGTGCCATCATTGCCTATGTCACCAAAACACAGCTACTAGGTTTCCCCAAGCAGGTAAGTTCTGCCCGTGCACGGAAGGCGTCTCCAGAGAAGGGTCCCGTGGAGTGCCTCCCCTGTGCCCCCAGAAGTTGGTTCCTTACGCTGAGAACCAAAGGGCTGAAACAGGGTGCTGAGAGCCTGCTTGAAGCCGTGTGTGCACAGATGGGTGCTGCGGGGGCCACGCTGGCGGGGACGGGCGCCAGGAGCCACATGGCGCCTAGAAGCCATCCCCAGTGCAGGGCAGGGGGATCTGCTCCCCCAGCTCAGCCTGCCCAGGGGCCAGTGGCCTGCTGGCCGGTGACCCCTGCCCTGCATGCCAGCCTCAAGGACAGGGGCGGGGGTGGGCGGGAGCTGGGGGGACCCCTGCTGCAGAGGGGCCGCTCTCCAGCCCCCAGTCTCCCAGAGCTGCTGTCACCCTCTGTCCCCGAGGCCCACAACAAATCCCCTGTTGCATGAGCTACCCAGAGAGGGATTTTTTTTTTTTTTTTTTTGGCCCTAAGTTAAGAAACTTAGAAGACAAAGTCTGATCCTAAAAGCCCATCATCAGGACAGAACTTGGCTTTCACCAATGGTTCTGTTGAGGTTAATTCAGCCACCCCCACTATTACGTACTGAGTAGCCTCTGTCAGGAGCTGTGCGAAGGCGGGCAAGATGCAGCAGACAGGCAGGCAATTCCCAAACACAGACTTTACCTCCAACACCCAAAACTCTGAAGGCCGGCACGTGTCTCATACAACACTTTCCAATTCCTTTACAACTTTGCATTCACTGTTTCTTACAACTTCTACACCTGTGTGCATGCAAGTCTTCACTCAGCAAGTAAACAGAGAGAGAAATCAAATACAGCCCTGGGTTACCTGGGGACCCTAAAGAGGCTTTCACCTCCATTTTCACCCCACTGTCACTTAGAAACGGGCATAAAATGAAAACGGCGATGGTTGATTTCCTTCTGAATTACCCAACGTTAGTTCACATCAAGAAACTGAGAAAAACGGGTTGAGCTAAATGTTTTCAGAGATAACTGATTTTTTGTTTTTTAGAGTTTCCTAAAATAGTTAATATGTCACAAAACTGAGTTAAATAACTAGAGAGAACTGGAGAGAAAGAAATCAGCTCCTCTAGTCTGCGGGACAAGAGTGATGATTCACGTCTCCACAGCAAGAAACCTTGAAGATGCATTGCTCATGCGAACAGTGCACTCGGCTTTTTTCAAAAACTTTATTAGTGACCAGGATTTATGGTGTGACTCTCCAGCCACAAAACGTCTGTCATATCCCAGGACATACTGTATCTATAGAAAGAGTTCCGGAAAATTCTTAAGATGTCCTCTTTTTTGTTGAGGATTTTTGTCATATTTGAGGGCTCATAAAAAATAAGAGGACTGATTATGTCAATGTCTCTTAAAAATGACCAGAACGTTGTAAAAGATTGAAGATACCATATCAAAGTCAAAAGAAATTCTGTGCCTGTTTCATAAACATCCTGGCTTGTTTGGGATAACATAAGCAAGTTTATTTGGTAAACCTGGCTTGTGAGGGAAATTCAAAGTTATCAGAGAAACATAATCTCATTTTCTTTTTAAGAAAAATAATTTTAAGCAGAAAAAAATGATAAGGCAGAAGATCCTTGTTCTAGTTTGCTAGCTGCCGGAATGCAACACACCAGAGACGGATTGGCTTTTAATAAAAGGGGATTTATTTTGTTGGTTCTTCAGAGGAAAGGCAGCTAACTTTCCACTGAGGCTCTTTTCTTACGTGGAAGGCACAGGATGGTCTCTGCTGGTCTTCTCTCCAGGCCCCTGGGTTACAACAACTTTCCCCCGGGTGACTTCTCCAAAGGCCTGGGCTGAGCTGCAAGTGCTGAGATGAGGAATGCTGAGCTGCTAGGCTGTGCTACATTGCGTTCTCTCATTTAAGCACAAGCCAATTAAGTTAAACGTCACTCATTGCAGCAGACACGCCTCCTAGCCAACTGCAGATGTAATTAGCAACAGATGAGGTTCACATACCGTTGGCTTATGTCCGCAGCAACAAGATTAGGTATGCTCACCTGGCCAAGTTGAGAACTGAATCTAACTAACACAATCCTCTTTAAAGAAACTAATAAGGACCCCTCAAAGCAGTCTAAAATGAACACAACGCCCGTCTGACTTGGAAGCTGCCCCCCCTCACTGAGAATCCTGCAGCTTTTGGTGTCAGCCAGAGCCTGTGGAGGGACGGCCCTTCCAGGTGGTGGAAGGGCAATGCGGGCAGCTTTGGGCTCCAGGTGGGCTCTCAGCACACCTGCGGGCGTGCAGGCACCAACACAGCCGCTGGCAGCACCCCACAGGGGCTGGCCTGCACTCGGAGGCACACGAGAACCTCCTTCAGAGAGGAAATCAGGAGCCTCACTGTAGCTCAGCATTTCAGAAAAAGTCAGCAAGTCCTCATAACGTGTCAGAAAAGGGGACAGGAGAAAGAGAGCGTCCAGTAAGACCTGGAAGGGAGGTGCCTGGACAGCGACGTTCCTAATGAGGATGCAGGGAAGGAGAGCCTCCAAAGAAACGCGTGAAGTTTGTGACTAGGTAGAGGACAGGTAGGAGCATTATATCTAAGTGGAAATTTCTCTAAACGTTTGGATCTGTCAGGGTTAGAAGAGTGATCAAAATTGGAATAGATGAAGCTTCCCCAAAAGTGACCCTCACTGGAGGAAAATTAAAAATTTGGGATTCTGGAATAATTCAATAACAAAATAAAACTTTAAAAATCCAAATAATAATAATTCATTATAAGATGTTACATGAAAATATTTCTTTTATTGTCTGTTGAGGAAGATTTTAATGTATAATATTCTGTTACACTAAATTTTGAGGGGCCAATGAAAATCTTCTTCTCTGAAAGAACTTAAAAAAGAAGAACCCATGGTGAATTGAAAGAATGAGAGTACCAAAGGCTTCGAGCAAGGTGAGAGATGTGCCAAAAGAAGCCACTAACCTGTCCAAGAGGAACTGCCAAGAAAGGGTACACATTTGAGAAACATGACCTTGAAAAACAGAGATGTTGAGATACTATCTGGAATTGGTGGTAGAATTGATAACGTTTTTTTTTTTCACTAACGAAAGAGGTCAGCATATTCTTAGATGTGAAAAAAGGAAAAAGCCTTTGGAACAAGTGAGGTTCTTGCCCCTGGTGAATTAGGAATTCCTCTTAGATACTGTGGCTGTTGGAGATGAGCTGTCTTTGGTGACCCATCTTTCTGTAACAGAGAGAAAACGGGCCTTGTGGGTTAGGAGTCAGAGGCTTCTCCGTTACTATTCAGCAAGGAGCGTGCACTCCTGGGATCCCTTCTCCTCACCTGCCTCAGTTCTGTCCACCTGCCTCAGGAATGCTGCATGGAGGAGATGGAACAATGTCTAAAAAGCTAGAGCTTTCTCTACAAATTCAAAGGGCTACAATTGAACAAAAATTTTACATAACCCATTTGAGACAGAGGCACAGAGTTAAAGATCCCCCAAAAAATAAGAGTTATAATCATGCCATATATGTAGATATTTGTTTTAAAAAATAAGAGTTATAATCATGCCATATATGTAGATATTTGTTTTAAAAAATACATATCCAGCCTCAGAATGGAGAAATTCTAGATTTTTCCATAAGTTGTGGGTTCGTTATCACCCTGGCTTATGGTACGTGGCTCTAACCATCTGTCCCTCCAATAAAGACACATAATAAAGCTTTAAGTAACTAACAAAAATTGAAATGAAATTAAGCTATAAATTCTGCATATTTTTCTGGACATTAATAAAGAGTTGTCTTCTCAACTCTTCAACCTATATTTATATACATGCATATATATGCGCGTGTGGTATGAAATTCAGTTATTATGGCACCAAGCCCCACCTTGTAGTCAATACATGAGATCCATTTCAGCCAAGCCACTGCCTTTACAGCTATGTCTTTACAGCTATGTCTGTAAAGACATATGCCCCTGTTCTTGCCACAGCTTAGCCGAGTCGCAGGCTGGGGACTGAGCCCACAGAGAAATGCATCAACTTCACTCTATGGCGGAGACACATGGAACTTCCCTCCAGAACCAAATCGACCGAGGGCTGTGCACGTTTCTACAAGAGCTCACGGTGTTTGGGGCCACTCACTGGGCCCCTGGGCGCCATGCCCCGTGCCGAGCAGGCTCCGGGAAGCTCCTGGGCACTGGAGATGGAATGGCCCAATGGTTGTTTCATTAGCACATCAGACAAGGACACGATTACATTCTAGTTTACTTTTATGCCTTTCAAAATGCATAACCATATAAGAACTACATTTTCATAAGGCCACCTGTATAAAATTAGTAGGCTAGACATCAAAAAGGCATAAGCTTCCTGAACTTTGTAGGTGTCAGTGACTCTCAACGTGTCTGACAGTCTGTGCAAATAATCTGACAACCAAACGGGATTTAGAAAAAAATAAAAATATAAAAAGATGACAACAACAGCTGCTAGACATTTATGAACTCAAAAAAACCTAAAAACTTAAAATGAAGATCCCATCAAATGTAAGCTACTTAATTTTAGTATGATGATGTGCAGAGCACTTTTATAGGAAGCAATAACAAATCAAATCCATTCTAAAAAAAAAAAGAGGTCTTTAGATTGGGTCACATTTTCAAGGAGCCACAAGGTTCTGACCAGCTCACCTCCTCAACAGCTTCGCAGTAACATTGCACTGTTAACCTCACAGGTGCAGCACCCTAAAGCCCTTCACGAGAAGAAACGTTTGGGGCCATTTATTAGGCTGCACCATGGCCACAGCATCCTCTCTCCACCTAATGCACTGGCGCCTCCAACACGGAAACTTGTCGTGGGTTCGAGTCCCTGCTGCCCGACTCCAGCTTATCCACCCACAGTTGCTAGAAGGAAATGAAAACTGAGCAACTGTTCAATCCAGTTATTTCGTAGATGAGGACCTGAGGCTGTAGCTCAAAGCTAGTTCTGGGCAAGCTGCCTGCCTTGCCCGTCTTCGCGATCTCCTCTTCCCACGAAGAAGGGCTGTCAGCTCCGGCCTCACCTCCCACGCGCTCAGCATAGGGACACTTCCACGGCACGAGGTGGGCCTGCCCGAGCAGGACCTGGGCTCTCTACAGGGGAATTTCAGTCACTGGGGGAATCGCTCAGGGCCTTCCCACAGCACGGCTGCCCCCTCCCTCGAGGCTGGGTGAACGCAAAGCCTGAGGCGAGGCTGGATGCCGCGAGCACTGCGGACAGAGCAGCTCTGGGCTCCTGAGTGCTGGGCACTGGGCTGGAGGAGCGCTGGGCGCTGGGCTGGAGGAGCACTGGACGCTGGGCTGGAGGAGCGCTGGGTGCTGCGCTGGAGGAGCGCTGGGCTTGGGCACTGGGCTGGAGGAGAAGTGGGCAGTGGGCTGGAGGAGCGCTGGGCTGGAGAAGCGCTGGGCTCAGCGTCACCAAGGCTGCAATCAACAAGCTAAACGGCCTGAGACTGGGCACGTGACTGGTTCATCGTTCCCGGATGGGTTTCCCACCCGACATGAGACAGCAGCACCCACTGCAAAGGCCGCCCCAAGGAGGGAGTTCACGCATTCTGAGATGCATGCGCTGCGCGTTTTGCCACCTCTGGAGTCATAGCGCCTTCCAGCCTAGTCGGCAGTGGGCAGCGAGGGGTAGTGGCCACCCCTGAGCCGCAGAGAGGAGGCCAGTCGCTGGGGCGAAAAGCGCAGAGGTCAGATGGGGCAGCTGGCGGGGGCTACCACGACCCCATGCTCACTGTGCGGGGGCCACTAGGGACGCGCGGCTTCAGCTCCCGAGGGCGGGGGCGTCGCGAGGGAAGGGCGCACACCCGCGTCCACAGCAGCCGCTTCACAGCAGCCGAAAACCGAGACGACCCGACTCTCCACCAAGGGGTGAGGAGACAAACAGAAGGCGCAGCGCACGCGAGCGGATACGCCTTCAGCCAAAAGGGCACGAAGTTCTGATGCCTGCAACAATGAGGGTGAACCTTGAAAACCCGCTAAGCGAAACAAGCCAGACATAAAAACATAAACATGCATGATTCCACTTGCATGGTCTTGGAAATTGAAATTAACTGAGTATTAGTAAAATATATTTTTCTCATTTTTAGAAGTCATTAGAAGACCATTTAAAGCAAAAATAATGGTAATACATTGCAGGGTTTCTAATATATATAAAAGTAAAATATGTGACCATTATTGTACAAAGAACTGGAGAAGGTAAGTGCAAACAGACTGCTGTAGGATGCTTAGAATATTCATAGTTAATATTGGGGTTAATTATTAGTTATTAAGTTCCTAATTCAAACTTGATTGTAAAGAGAAGGTATGTTATAATAAATTTAAGTTGTATATTATTATCCCTAGGGGGACCATTTATAAATAAAACAAGGAGATAAATCTAAGACACTAAATGAGGAGATATCATGAGCTACTTAAAAATATTTGATTCATGTAAAAGAAGGAGAAAAACAGGAACAAATAGTAGATGGAATAAATATAAAATACATAAATATAGCAAAGTATCTAATTACATTATGTACCATGACTAAATATATCAATTAAAAGCAGATACGGAGGTAAGAAGAGAAATCCAATGTAAAGGAAAATAGACCAACAGGAAGGAAATGAGTGAAAACAAAATGCACTTCTTTAAATAAATGAAGAACACTGATAAACCTCTAGCAAGACTCTGAGAGAAAGAGAGGGAAGGAAGGAGAAAGAGACATATTTCCAAAAATCAGGATGAAAGAGCAAACTCATATACAACCATGGGAAATAAGGGGATGTTACATATTTTGAACAATCCTATGACAATATATCCAACAATTTCTGTAAGATGCACAAACTAGTCGAAAGACACAAATTATCAAAATCAAGCTAAGAAGAGATAGAAAATCTCAGTAGCCCTATTTTCCTTTAAAATGTTTAATGTATAATTTAAAACCTTCCTACAAAGAAAATGTCAGGTTTAAATGGCTGCACTAATTAATTAAACTCCTCAGAAAGAAATGATTCTAATCTTACACAAAATCCTTTCAAAGAAAGAGAAGGCAGGAAGACACCTCACCTCGGCTGATGGAGCCAACATCACCCTAATGAGAACACCACACAAGGACAAAGGGGCTCACGGACCAAGGGCCCTCATCAACAGAGATGACGCATCTTTGGCAAAGCAGTAGCAGCCAAAAATTACAAATTGAAATCAGCATTAAATTAAAAGGATGATAATATCTTACGACTAAGTAGCATTTATTCCAGGAATACAAAGTGGGTTTGACATTAAAAATCAATCACTGTAATTTAACACATTAATAAGCATGAAAAACTATGATTATTTCAATAAATGAAGAAAAAACATTTGATGAAATTCAGCACCCATTCACATCAAAACTCTCAGAAACCAGGAGTAAAAGAAAACTTCTTCTGTGTGCTAAGGAACCTGTTTTAAAACGCCTACAGCTAAGATCATCCTTAATGATGAAAGACAGGATGCTTTCACCCTGAGATTGGACATACTCTCACCAATGCTGTCTGTCGTTTTACTGGAAGTCCAAAGCATCAAGGAAAGAAGAAGAGAAGTGCAAAGACTGTAAAGAAAGATATAAAACTGTCTTGAATCATACAAGACAGGGTTCTGTATATAAAAATCCTAAAACATCTGTAAAAGGAAAAACACCTGAAAACTAATAAGTGAGTATATCGAGGTCCAAGATACAAGATCAAAAATCAAAACTCACCTGTATCTCTATAAACTAGAAATGAACAATTGGGGAAAAATTAAATGTCACTTGGGATATCTCAAAGACAAACACTTAGGAATAAGGGTCTGAAATATTGGGCAAGACACTGTAAACCACAAAATGCTACTGAGAACAATGAGAGTGAAAAAGAGAGACCGAGATCGTGTTAACAGACTGGAAGACTCAGTAATGTTATGATGTTAATTTCCCCAAACGTGAGTCGAGGATTCAACATAATTCCGAGGACGGGCGTGTGGGAAGGTGGCGGAATAAGCAGGAGACACTCCACCCTGACCAGCGGGGACAGGCGCAGGCGGCCAGCACAGCACTCAGGAGTCAGGTGGCCAGAGGGACCCGGACGGAGAGGGCCGGGCAGGACAGGGCTGAGACACTGGGGTAGTGTACTCCACCATGGCCACCCTGAAAGTGGGGTGCCCCAACATGGGAGAGGAGGGGGCTGTCCTCTCAGAGCCGCAGCCTAGCGTCCCTGCGTAGGCCCTAGAGCCAGGACACTCGTCTTAGCCACATGCCGGGACCCTGCTGCAGTGCCCAGTGCCCACCCCCACCCCGAGGCCGCTGTGGGGGCCTGGATTTGGGGCGCCTGGGGGCCCTGCCCTCGGGTGGAGAGAAGGAGGGGGCAAAGCCGCTCGGATAATTAGCTGGCAAGGGAGAGACTCTGGGTCCCGCGCCCAACCCGCCCTCGCGGGCTGAGGGTGCCCATGGTGCACCCCGCAGCGAGGCAGGGCGGGCAGCTGCACCACGATGCCAGGTGCCCCGCCCCACCCCCGAGGCTGGCAGGCAGAAAGCAGAGCCCTCCTAAGACCACTCCTGGCTGGAGAAGTGGAACCTCCAATCCCGCAGCCCAAGGTCTCTCCACTCAGGAGTCCGGGAACCACCAACCCATCACCAACAAGCTGGAGTCGTCCCCGCGGTGCCCTGCCCAGCCGCCACACCCAGAGCCCACACTGCCCGCCACACCCAGAGCCCACAGGCCCGGACGGGATTTCCTTCTGGTCTGGACCCTCCCAGTGGGCTGCGTGGTTGAGAGAAGGGAGAGGCGGCTCAGGAGGGCCGTCTGCTGGGGAGATGGGGAAGTGCAGACTGGCGAGCTGCTTCTCCACCCAGCCTCCAGGGTCACAGTAAAGGGCTGCTCCCCCTGACATAAGCCAGTCCCAGTTTGGCTGGGAATTACTGAGAAAACAAGTGGCAAAGGAGACTGTCAATGCAAACCCAAGACAAAACAAAAAAATAACACCCGCGAGGGAAGTAAACTTTCAAAATAGCCTTACCAAGATAATCAAATGCCAGGAAACTAGTTAAAAATCACAAACCGTATGAAGACACAAGAAGATATGGCCAAGTCAAATGATCAAATTAAAAAGCCAGAGGAGACCCAGACTTTGGAACCATTAATCAAAGATGTTCAAACAAATCTCCTAAATAACTTCCATGTGTTGGCAAAAGAGATAAAGGATATCAAGAAGACACTAAAAGAGCATAAAGAAGAAATTTGAGAGAATGAATAGAAAATAGAGGTCTTACAGAAATTAAGGATACTGTAGATCATATTAAAAGTATACCAGAGACTCACTCAGCAGATTTGAAGAAGCAGAAGAAATAATATATGAACTAGAGGACAGAGCAACTGAATTCAAATGCACGAAAGGACAAATGCTGAAAAAGATGGAAAAATCTGAATTAGGTGTCAGGAAAATGGTGGACAACACAAAGTGCAAAAATAGAAGAATCACTGGTGTCTCAGAAGAAGAGTAAAAGGCTAGGAAGATTATTTGAGGAGATAACTGGGGAAAACTTCCCAACCCTTATAAAGACATAAATATGCAAACCAAAGAATCCTAATGAACTCCAAATACAATAAACCCAAACAGATCCATTCCAAGACCCATGCTATCATCCTGTCAAATGCTTACGAGGAGAGAGTCCTGAACGCAGCAGGAGAAAAATGATTCACCACATGCAAGGGAAGCCACAGGTAAGACCAGGTGCTGACCTCTCGTCAGGCACCATGGAGGCTAGAAGGCAATGGTATGCTGTATTTAGGATTCTGAAAGAGAAAAATTGCCAGTCCAGAATTCTTTTTCCAGAAAAGCTGTCCTTCAAAAGTGAGGGAAGAGGGCGGTGCAACAGTAGCTCAGTGGCAGAGATCTCGCTGCCATTCCAGAGTCCCGGGTTTAATTCCCAGAGCCTGCCCATATGGAAAAAAAAAAAAAAAGAAAGAAAGAAAAAGTGGGGGGAAAGTTTAAAATGTTCACAGATAAACAATGCTGTGAGAATTTGTTAATAAGGGACCTGCCCTACAAGAAGTACTAAAGAGAGTTGTCAGCTGAAAAACAAGACAGGAGAAAGAGACTAGGAAGAGTACAGAAATGACGATGATCAGTAAGGGTAACTAAAAGAATTAAAAAAAAAAAAGGAAAATACTAGATCTGACAAGTAATGAATAAAACGGTTGAAGGAAGGACAGCTTGCCCAGTAATAACACTGAATGTGAATGGATTAAGCTCTCCAATAAAAGCACACATATTGGCCAAATAAATAAAAAAAATATGGTCCTTCTATATGCTGTTTACAAGAGACTGACTTTAGACCCAAAGATATGAACAGATTGAAAGTGAATGGATGCAAAAAAAATATTCCATGCAAGCAACAACAACAAAACAAAAAAACCAGCAGGAGTAGCTATAGTGATAACAGATAAAAACAGACTTTAAAAGAGACAAGAAAGGGGGCGGTGCAACCATGGCGCAGTAGCAGAGTTCTCGCCTGTCATGCCAAAGACCTGGGTTCAATTCCCTGAGCCTGCCTATGCAAAAAAAAGAAAGAAAGAAAGAGACAAGAAAGGACATTATATATTAAAAAGAGTTAATTCATCAAGAAAAAGTAACTGGGCCACGGTGGCTCAGCAGCAAGAATGCTTGTCTGCCATGCCAGAGGACCCGGGTTCGATTCCCGGTGCCTGCCCATGTAAAAAAAAAAAAAGAAAAAGTAACAATCATAAATATTTATGCACCCAATCAAGGTATTCCAGGGTGTATGAGGCAAACTGACAAAACTTAGATGCTTTTAAACATAGATGTTTAAAATTAATAGATGTTTCTATTTATTAATGTTTCTAAATTAATACTGGCAGACTTCAATACCCCTTCTCATCAACAGAGAGAAGCTGATAAAGGAAATAGTGATACTGAATAATATGATAAATGGATTAGACCTAACAGACACATATAGACACTGCATCCCAAAACAGCAGGATACACATTCTTCTCTAATGCTCATGGAACATTCTCCAGGATAGATCACATACTAGGGTGCAACGCAAGTCTTAATAATTTTTAAAAATATTGGAATTATTCAACACATGTTCTCCGATCACAGTGGAATGAGGCTGGAAGACAATGACCACCAGAGAACTAGAACTTTCACAAACATATGGAGGTTAAACAGTGGGTCAGAGAAGAAATCACAAAGGAAATCAGTTAGTACCTGGAGATGAATGCAAAAGAAGAATGCATGGTATTAAAACGTAGGGGATTCAGAAAAGGCAGTGCTGAGAGGGAAATTTATAGCTCTAAAAGCCTACATTAAAAAGGAAGAAAAACTAAAACCAAAGACCTAACTGAACAAGCGAAAAAACTAGAGAAAGAGCAGCAAATTAACAATAAAGCAAACAGAAGAAAATAAATAACAAAGATTAAAGCAGAAATAAATGAATTGGAGGGAGAAACAGAGAGAAATGATAAAACCAAAGGGTGCTTCTTTGAGATCAACAGGATTGAAAAACCCTTGGCTAGGCTGTCAATGTGGAAAAGAGAGAAGATAAAATAAAATCAGAAACAACATGGGTTTAGTACTATGGATCCTGAAGAAATTTTAAAAATCATAAGAGGATACTATAAACAACTGTATGCAAACAAACTTGACAACTTAGAGGAAATGGGCAATTTTCTAGAAACACATGAGCATCCCACACTGATTCAAGAAGAAACAGAAGACCTTAAATAACCAATCACATGTAAAGAGACTCCATCAGTTATCAAAAATATCTTTTCAAAGAAAAGCCCATGGACAGGTGTCTTCACACAGGAATTTTATCACACATTCCAAGAAGAATTAACACCAATTCTGTTCAAACTCATCCAAAAAATTGAAGAAAAAGGAACACTACCTAACTCATGCTATGAAGTTAATATCACTGTAACACTAAAACCTGATAAAGTCGCTATAAGAAAGGAAAATTGCAGGCCAGTCTCCCTAATGAATATAGATTCAAAAATTCTCAATAAAAAACTTGCAAATTGAATCCAAAGGCACATTAAAAGAATTACACACCACAATCAAGTGGCATTTAATCCTGGCATGTAAGGGTGGTTCAAAACAAGCAAATCAATCAATGTAATACAAGACATTAACAAATCAAAAGGGAAAAATCACATGATCGTCTTGATTGACACTAAAAAGGCACTTGCCAAAAGTCAGCATCCTTTCATAATAAAAACACTTCAAAAGGTAGGAATCAAAGGAAACTTCCACAATATGATAAAGGGTATATATGAAAAACCCACAGCCAACATCATACCCAATGGTGAGAGACTGAAGGCTTTCCCTCTAAGAGCAGGAATAAGACAAGGATGCCCTCTGTCACCACTGTTATTCAACATTGTGCTAGAAGTCCTAGCAAAAGCAATTAGGCAAGACAAAGAAATAAAAGGAGTTTAAATTGGAAATAAAAAATAAAATTCTCATTATTTGCAGATGACATAATACTATATTTGGAAAATTCTGAGAAATCTACAATAAAACTAATTGAGCTAATAAACAAATTCAGCAAAGTGGCAGGATACAAGATCAATATGGAAAAACCAGTATGAACTAAACGAGGAGGTAATTAAGAAAAAAATTCCACCCACAAAAACAACTAAAAGAATCAAGTACCTAAGAATAAACTCAACCAAAGATGTAAAGTATCTGTACTCAGAAAACTACAAAACATTGCTTAAAGAAGTTTAAGAATGGGCAGGCCACGGTGGCTCAGCAGGTAAGAGTGCTTGCCTGCCATGCCCGAGGACCCGGGCTCGATTCCCGGTGCCTGCCCATGTAAAAAAAAAAAAAATTTTTAAGAAGACTTAAATAAGTGGAAAGACCTTCCACATTCATGGATAGGAAGGCTGTCATTAAGATGTCAATTCTATCCAAATTGACCTACAGAAGCAATGCAGTACCAATCAAAAGTTTCAACAACCTATTTGCAGAACTGGAAAAGTTAGTTATCAAATTTATTTGCAAGAAAAAGGGGTGTCAAATAGCCAAAAATATCCTGAAAAAGAAGAACGAACTTTAAAGCTTATTATAAAGTCCCAGTGGTGTAAACAGATGGCACTGGCACAAAGATAGACACACTGATGTATGGAATCAAATTGAGGGTTCAGAAATGGTTCCTCGAATCTAGGGTCATCTGAATTTTGACAAGGCCCCCAAACCCACGGAAATCAGACTAAACAGTCTCTTCAATAAATAGGGCCAGGATCCTTACCTCACACCCCATATAAAAATTAACTCCAGTGGGTCAAAGACCTAAATATAAGAGCCAGTACCACAAAACTCCTAGAAGAAAACACAGAGAAACATCTTCAAGATCTAGTGATAGGAGGTAGCTTCTTAGATCTTACACCCAAAACACAAGCAACAAAAGAAAAAATACATTTATAAATGGAAACTCCTCAAGTCTGAACACTTCTGTGCTTCAAAGGACTGTGTCAAAAAGGTGAGAAAGCAGCCAGCTTCATGGGAGATAGCATTTGGTAACCACATATCCGAAAAGGATCTGTTATCCAACATACATACAGAAACCTGACAACTCAACAATAAAAGGACAAACAACACAATCATAAAATGGGCAAAAGACACGAAGAGACATTTCTCCAAAGAGGAAATACAAATGTCTTAGAAGCACAGGAAAACACGTTCATCTTCATTAGCTATTAGGGAAATTGCAAATCAAAGCCATAATGAGACATCATCTCACACCTACTAAAATGGCTGCTATTAAACAAATGGGAAAGAACAAGTGTTGGAGAGGATGTGGAAAAACAGGACTTATTCATGGCTGGTGGAAGTGTAAATAGTACAGCCACTGTGGAAGACAGTTCAGCTGCATTCCTCAGAAAACTAGATATTGAGTTGCTCTACAACCCCGCAATTCACTGCTCATGAAAGTGAATTGATCTGAAAGCAGGGGCATGAAGATTTGCACACCAATGTTCACAGTCGCATTATTCACAAATGCCAAAAGACAGAAGCGATCCAAATGCCCATCAACAGATGAGCAGATAGACAATGTGTGGTGCAGACACATGATGCGAAACTGTGCAGCAGTGAGAAGGAAAGAGGTCATGAAGCATGCAACAACGTAGATGGAACCTGAGGGCATAATGCTGAGTGCAATCAGGCAAGCAGATATTGTATGATTTTACTAATATGAACTAACTAGAATATGTAAACTCGGAGTCTTTATGTAGAATATAGGATATCTAGAAATAAAGCAAAGCTAGAGAAGGGGGCGTGGTAACCTAATGTGTTCAGAATGTAGAACGAGATTAGACTTAAAATGTTTAGAAATCGTATGGGGTGAGGGTAGCCTGTGAGAATGCAAGGAATAGTGCTGCATTGGAGATGGGGTTTGGTTGAAAGGGGTTGTTTAGTCACGTATGTCACCAATTAACATTATAAATCTAAATAAGCTCTCCCATGTAGCACAAACATATGACCCTGGCACACAGAGATAGAGGAGTGGCATATGGGGAGAATTCCCTCCTGCAAGCTGTGGACTGGAGTTAACGGGAAGACCTTAAAGTTCCTTTGTCAACAGTAACTGGTGCACACCCCATACCAGGTGCCAATAAGAGAGGGAGCTGTGGGATATGGGGTGTTTTGGTTGTTTTTTTGTGTGTGTCCATCTGATAATTTTATTTTTGGAGCGAAGAAAATGGTCTAAAAGTGAGTGTGATGAGATTACACAACGATGAAACCGTGAGACTGATTGTATACTTTGGGTAGAACATATGATAATTGAATATAGCTCAATAAAATCTGCAAAAATTAAAAATTAAAAAATCCATGGAAGGCTTTTGTAGAAACTGGTATTTTTTTCTAAATTGGAAATGGAAATTCAAAGGATCTAGAGTATCCAAAGCATTATCCACAAAGAACTAAAGTGCAGGACCAATATTGCTTATTTGAGAAGTTGTTATAAAGCAATAGTTATCTCGACAGTGTGTTATGGGAGTGAGAACAGCTGAAGCAAAAGAAGAGAATAAAGAGTTCAAAAATAGACTTAAAATAATGTGTTCAGTGGATATATATATATATATATGTATATATATATATATATACACACACACCAGTCAATAAGCCTAACTCACATTGTACACAAACATTTATTTGAGATGGATTAGAGATCTACACATAAAAGCCAAAAATATAAAAGTCAATGTAGGAGAGGGCAGGCCATGATGGTCCAGCAGGCAGAGTTCTCACCTGGTGGGGGAGACCCGGGTTCGATTCCGGGTGCCTGCCCATGCAAAAAATAAAAAAGTTCATGTAGCAGGATCCTGAATTTGAAAAAGATTTTCCAAAGCAGGCACAGAAAGCACTAACCACAAAAGTAAAATTTTGTAAACTGGCCCCTGCCAAAACATACACTCAGCAAAAGATACCACTAAGAAAGTAAATAGGGAAGTCACAAACTTGGGGAAAATGTTCCTAACATATATCTGGCAAATAATTCAAGTTGTATAGAGAACTGCAAATTAATAAAAATGACAAATACCTCAATTTCAATGGGGCAAAGACCTGAAGAGACACTTTAAAATGACATATACGATTACATAACAAGTACTCAGAAGAAAAACTGTTCCAAAATCATTAGTCGTCAGGAAAATGCACATGAAAACAACGCAAAGCCACTGCCCCCACGAGGAGGCCCCCAAATAAAACGCGGACATCGGTGAGCGTGGGCAGGGTCATGGTGGCTGGAGCACGCACGCCTTTGGCACAGGAGTGGAAACCGGGCAACTACTCTGGAAATCTACTCGTAGAGATTTACCCAAGAGCAATTAAAGCTGACACCCACAAAATGACCTGTACGGGAATGTACCTGAAAGCTTTTATTCATAATTGCCCAAAGAAAAAAGAAGACCAAAAACAAAGCACAACATGAAACTTACAAATCCATAAACAAACTGTGATAACTGCATACAATATGCAAATCCTAGAGAATGAACTGGTAATACATTGAAGCAAAAAAGATGAATCTCAACACAACTATGTTGTGTAAAATAAGGCAGATGGGGGTGCTGTGTACGGCATGGCCCAATTTATACTAGAGCCTGGGGCAGGCAAGGCCACCGCATGGAGACTGGAACCTAGCAGCCCAGCAGCTGTGAGGACAGCTTGCCTGGGAAGGCTTGAGGGAATTTTCCGGAGCAATGGAAATGTTCTATTTTGTGGGGTGAGGGCTAGACAGGTGCGTGCATTTATCAAAACTCATTTCATTGTGTGCTGAGGTCTGCCCATCTTCACTGTATTTAAATATTCTCAAGAAGCAAGATCAATGTCTAATACATATTTAAAAGTCTTTCAATAAGTATAAAGAAGAAATTTCATGAGATAAGAAAGTTTGAGCCACATTTTCCTTGGCAACATCCTTCTTCTTTTTTTTGGTAGATTACAATCCGTACCACCTCGATTCAGTGATATACGAACGCACAGACACGCAAAATCGCACAGTCAAGCTCCTGGGAGGGAGTTTAATGACTGCTTTTCCTGCGCTTTCTCTGTGGTTCCAAAAGGACTCGGCGTCCCCCACAGGCTCATTCTAGTGGAGAAAGAATTCTTACCGAGAAATGCGGTATAGGAAAGGGCAGCAACATCAGGTTTGTCTTTACATACCCGCTTTGTTCATTTATAATAACCTCCAAGTACAGACTTTATTGGCAAAACGAGGTTTTCATTAGAAAGTGGGAATAATACCACTAGCAGATGTCTTGAATCTATTCAGGTCCTGGGTCTAAATGACTTAGATTAGCATCAAGGTTAATCTGCTCCCTGAGAAATATTAGGTTGTATATATGGTAATGAAACAAAAATGTTTTTAAAAATGCATGGAACTTCCCCACACAGTGAGCCCTAAGCTAAGCCACGGACAGCAGTTAAGGCTTCCATCGAACACGTGCGCTTTGATCAACTGCAGCCGACATTCCCCATGAGGCACCAACTTAATAATGGAGCAGTGTTTGGGAGTTCTGTATTTTATGCATGATGGCTCCAAAAACCCACAACTTCTCTAATTAAGAAAAAAGCCATAGGGTGTTGAAATACACACAGGGAAAAAGAATACCTTAATTTAAAAGCACATTTCATGCGCAAACTTAGAATATAAGCAAGCCCTGTGAGTCCACCTGCATCCTGGCTTCCGCCTCAGATTTCTGATCAAACCACTGAAGTCTCTGCTCTCAGGCATTTTGCCACCTCCCCTCATTAGGGCACAGCCCTTGCCCTTGGGGTGCCGGCTGCTGATTCACACATCCACTGATTCACCAAAAGCCACGCACCAGCAGTGGGTGAGCCTCAGGAGAGCTTTCCAAGGGTGCAGGGTGCTGCCGTCCTGCATTCAGACCGCGGAGCTCCAGAAGGAGGAGAACGAGAGCCTGCGGTCTCAAGCCTCACAGTTTGGGGTGTTTTCTTATAGGAGACGCAGAAAGCGAGTACACACGTATCCAAACAGAGGAATGCCCACCAATAATAATTTCATATCTCGCCCGTCGTCACTGCTGCCAGCATGACAGCCGGCACCCAGAGAGCTGTAATGTAGGGAGAGCGCCTCTGATGGCTCTGCAGGTTCCCGCGTCCACAGGGAAAGCCGTATCTGACATGCATGGTCCCCAAGTCCACGGACTCTCACGCAGGGAAGGCCCCTCTGACATGCTCTGCAGGGCCCGTGTTTCCCGCCCTGAGCTCCCTCCCAGGCGCCAGCAGTGGGGCTGACCTGACCACGCTCTTACCGTCCGCATGTAACTGCAGGTGGTCATTTCTGGAGGGACCCTGTAAAGACGAGGGACAGGTGACGTGGACTCTGGCAGGGATGGGCAACTGAGCTGGTGGTCCTGGAAGGGCCCTGCCAAGGAGAACTAGGGTCGGGGCAAAGGAGCAGTAGAGGCAGGACTGAGCCGAGGCTGGGGCTGGGCAGGGACAGGCCTAGGTCAGCGAGTAGGTACCGTGGTGGGGGCAGGGGGCAAGGGGCAGCCGGTCCCGGGGGACACTGCACATCTCCAACCCCGTGGGGCCTTCCAGCCGCCGCCGTTCTCTCCACGGGGCCCGAACTGCCTTTGCCCCTACCTCGCCCACCGCCCTCGGCTCCTCTGCAGCTACCGCACGGCCCAGGGCCCGGGGCCCCGAGAGGCCCAGGGGTGTCTGGCCAGCAGCGGCTTGAGGTGGGAGTCACCTGGGGGGTTAAAACGCAGCCTGCGCCTCGCCCCGGGCTCTGATGCGGGGTTCTAGGGCGGCCCCCCGAAATTCAGGCCAGTGACGAGTCTCTAGAGCTCAAGGGGGTATCTCCACCCCGCACAGATTTCCACCCACGGCCCTTGCTTTCTCTTACCCAGCACCGCCTAAACTGCACGCGTTGTCTCCACCGGCCGCGGAGTTTTGTGGCTCTTTCTTTAATTACACAACATTCAAATGAGATGGTCAAGGAACAGAAAACAGATGAAATTGTTTTAAAAACGAATTGCCCCTTCAGAATTCGGTTTTCAGAAAATGGCAGAAGAGGGGAGGGAAGACCTTGAAAATGATGGTTTAATGGGACATGATTATTCACACGTCCACTTTCAGTAAAACACTGAATTAGGATTCATGATGCTTCGATTTTGTCTGTAGGAGACACACTCATGACCAACTGCAGCCTTTCACTCCAGAGCAAGACCTTCAAGGCTAACCTCTTAATCAGGGAACTTCCACGCTGTCCACAGCCTGCAGGAGTGGACCGAGGCCCTGCAGGCTCGCCTTCAGTCTTCACAGGGAAGGAGGAAACGTCATCATGCCTGTTTATCAGTGAGAAAGCGTGAGCTCGGAGAAATCCTATCTTACCAAGGTCACAGAGCCGCGACCGAACAGGGCGTGGATTCAAGTTCACGCTGGTGGCAAAGACACCTGGCCCCTGCCGAGACCCCCACCCCTCACTGCTGGGGAAGGCTGGATGCTAGCTCCCCTCTGGGGATGCTCATGAACGGGTCCGTCAGCTCACATTAGAATTCACATTTCCTAAAATTAAATATTTGGATAGAATTCAAGGATCCAGTCTCAATGGGAACTGTAAGATCCACAAGCTGTCTATACTCCGAAGTGTGGATTTCTGGCCCCCGATAAGGGACAGTAAAACCAGCTCCTTAAGCCGGGACAGGTGGAGCCACCTCGGAGCTGGCACGGGAGCCTGGGAGCAGCTCCCGATTCCCTCGTAGCCGCGTCCTGACCCATCGGTCCCGTACCCCCGCCCCTGTCAATCCCCGTATATCCCCGTATCTGCAGAGCCGCTGAGCAGCCTGCCTCGGCCTTCCCATACTGCCCTCCCAGCGGCCATAGCGCCAGCTTCCGAGTGGCCTCTCCTCTCCCCTTCCCTCGGCCCCTACGTGGTCCTCGCAGCGCCGAGCCCCTGCCTTCCTTCTCAGCCCCACGTCCCTGCCGACCCCACGCCCTCGCTCGGCCCCCAGCTGCTCGGCGGGTCCCACCCGCGGAGCCCCTGCGATGCGGAGGGCAGCGTGCCATCCCCCTCCCCAGGACAGCGGCTGCCCCCTTCTTCCCGGGCGCGGGACTCCACGAGGTGTCGGCGCACCTCACGCTGCAAGTGTGCTGCAGAAATGCCAGTTTCCTTAAAGGCAGCATTGGGACCCAGTTGTGCTGGCGGGAGTAAGAAAAGTAGTCTGATGCTATGGTTGGCTGCCTTGCAAAAAGAATCAATGCTTTTCATTTCCCAGAAAAACCCAGCATGAAGATCAGCATTTTTATTTAACCCTGATGCTTACTAAATAAAAGTGATTCTGACACCCTGTTTTAAAATGTACTGTATTCGTACAAGCCAACAGACAGAGGTGGCTAAATTTCCCCAAAAATATTCGCATTGCACGTGCATAAAAGAAAGAGTAATAATAGCTTTTCAAAAAAAAAAAAAAAAAGAGGAGAGGAGCAAAAAGAAAAAAGCACACCGGTGCTTTGACCCAGAGGTGGCTGTGTGGGGACACTGCCTGCTCCTGCCCAGCCGTCAAGGGTACTGCACTGCCCCAGGACAACACAAACTTGGGTGAGAATTCTCAGTGGCTGTTCCGTCTCAGAGTCCATGTCATCTGTCAGGTGAAGACGAGGCCCCTGCCTACAAGGTTAGAGGCCCGGAGAGCACCCCGTCTGCGCAGCCCCATCCCCGCATGCCCCCCTTTCTGCGGTGGGAAGTGGCCCCAGTGTGAGGCCTGGACGGCAGGTTGGCAGGGAAGGCAGTGTGGGGGCGCGGCTGCAGTGAGCGGCGATGCTGATAACGGCTCAGGGTGGCCGAGGGGGCACAGAGCCCGAGCTCCCACGCTCATGCCCACAACTGCCGCCCACACCCTGTGGCCAAGACGAGACTGAGCAGTTCATCCAATGATGCTCCTTCAGGCCCTGCCATCCTTTACATCCACAGAGGCCATTCCACCCCGGACAAGGATTCCTCTCCCTTCCGCAAAAATCACCACCATGGAGCTGTTTTTTGCCCTTGAAGAAGACCATAGTTTCTAAAAGAAGTCATGTGGCCCCCTTATCCCTGGACCTGGGCTGGTCCTTTTCACAGAGGGGACAGAAGGGAAGGCCATGTGCAAGGAAGTTAATCAGAGATGGACAGACCCGCGGTGGTCCATGAAAAAGACGTGCGTTCACAACGTAAGTCCAGTCCTGTGGGCGTGCACCCAGTGAAAGGGGGACTTTCCGGGGAGGCCACTTCAGGTGAGCTGGGCCACCTCCTTCAGCACAGGTCGCCACCCTCTTCCTGGAGTCCTTTGTGAACAGGCTGACATTCAGACAGAGAGACACAGAAGCATGGAGCTGGAGGCAAGGAAACCCGGGCAAGAGGGAGAGCCCAGCAGATGCCGCCATGAGCCCGGCTGAAGGAGCCCAGGATTGCTGGCAGCCAGTCTTGGGGAGAAAGCACCGCCTTTCCAATGTCTTGATTTAGACATTTTTCTCAGCTCAAAACAATATGCTAATAAACTCCCAGTGTTAAAAGCCAACCCATTTTATGGTATCTGCTTTCAGAAGCCTAGTAAATTAAAACAAGATTCAAATTACAGCACGAAGGAACTTAGAGATCACCTAGCTAGTCTTCTGATTCTATAGAATTTGAAGAAAAAAAGGACATTAATATTTCTACAGCACTTTTCATTATCTAATGCAATTCTGCATTCATTATTTCAATTAATAATAAGTGTTAACAGTTACCAGACTCACTATGTGTCAGCACTATTCTAATCACTTTCCATGGGTTAGCTAATTGAATACCTAGTTCATAAACTCCTATTATTTTCCCCATTTTATAGATGAGAATAATGAGGGACAGAAAGATTAATTTGACCAAGCTTACTCCGTAAACATTGGCAGATAAGGAGTTTCTGTTTGGGTGATGAAGGCAAACTTTTATGAATGTAATTAACACCACTGAACGGTATATTTGAAAGTGAATGACGTGAAATGTTACATTGTCTATGTGTTACCAGAATAACAATTTTTTTAAAACTCTACAACTGTGCAATACAAAGAGCGAACCCTAATGTAAACAATGGGCTATAGTTAATACTATAATTATAATATTATCGTTTCACCAATTGTAATAAAGGTACCACCACAATGCAAAAGTGTTAAGAAGAGGGAAAACTGTGGGGGAGTTTCATACAGGACCTCTGTACTTTCTGCATGATTTTCTGCTAACCTTACAACTGCTCTATTGAAAAAAATGGAAAAAAGAAAAGAATAAAGCACTGCAGAGTTGGTGTGCACAGCAAGCAGAGTCTATGCTATTGGCAGTACATTGTAATTTCTCTTAGTTAACCCTAACAGCCTATGAAAAACAAGATATTGTTACTCAGATGGACACAGATGAAGGAAAGGTAAGTCATTTTCCAAGGTCATCCCACAAGTTAGCTGTACAAGTCCACAGCCCAGGCGTTCAGACTCAGATCCAACGCTGCACTCACTTATTCTGGGGTCCAACGCCTAAAACAAGATGGATTCATGGGGTTCAGCCGTGACCAAATGGCTTTCCCGGAAGCCAACCTCTCAATCCTGGGCTCCACTCATAAGACATGAGAGGGACAACTCCACATCCAAGGTCCCTTGTACATCCGCCTTCTCGCTCAGCACCTCACAAAGTGCTGGCCCAAATGCAGACGTGCAAATCTGCGAGGCAGTCTTGTCTGAAGGTGACCAAGTTTAACCCATCGCTGCTAGGAAACAACAGAAGAGCACCATGGGTTCAGTCCCAGGATGACATGCCTTCCTCCTAGGAGCAACCAGTGACGATTTTAGTTAACTGGGACAAATCTAGAAAGTATTTTCCATCCAGATTTGTCATGGTGAGAAATCTGGCTACTTTCCAAATGCTTTCAGCCTAATCACAGGACCCAATTCACCACAATTCAAACCAGAACCGTTAGCCACAACTGAGGTAAGAAAGAACCACATGCCATGAAATGTAAGTCTAACAAATTTTCAAAGATGGGAAGAGGAGGGACGGTGTTTAGATGCAATAAGTTGTCCCAGCAGAGCTCTGGCCTTGAGACACATATTTGTAAAGCATGGATGGGTTTCAGTGGCCTAACGGCCATTTCCAACCAGACACCGGGGCTGGAATTCATCTTTCCAGTGTTCTTTATCCTAGGATAATTTTCAGACTGGCTCTTAGTTCTCCGAATATAAATTCACAAACTCACTTTTGGAGAAAAAAAAATTAAAACCCGAATGTAGATGTTTGAAACAAGGAAGCAAAGAGTTGGAGCAAGTGGTGTAAATTGTTACACCTGGACCCAGTGTGCTCAGGCTGTGAGGCGGCCACTGCAACATTGTTGCCAAAACCCCTTTCACTTCTGCTACTCCCTCAGCAAACATTTTCCCAATTCTCTCCACCTGCAAGTAATCTGTGTTTGTCTCTATTTTTATTGCATGTGTAGTTTACCCACTTATTTCCCAAACATCAGAGGTGACTGCAGGAATTGGGGCTTGTCCGTTTGCCTGTATCATCTGCATCTTGGTCCTATGACTGAACCTTTCCTGTCTGTGGGAAACAGGGGCCTGTACCTGTAGACCATGTTACGATTCTCCTTTTCACCTTCACGTCTGCCCGGTGGGGCTTCCAGGGGCTCACGGCACGTGACACTGCCCATCTGATGACCAACAGAAGGCCACCCAGTGGACAGGGAGCGTCTCCATCTTGAGACTAGTGTTGGAAGCTGTAACCTCTGCTGGCCGCAGGGCTGTGGGTGCTCAGGAAGCTTTAAGAGCGTGAAGGCACCTTACACCAGGAAGGCGTGAGAACCTTGCATTTGGCCGTGACTTCCACTATTTGAGGATGAGAACGTGTGACCTATTTCCTTTCCTTTTTTAACAGAGCACACAGTCTCCTGTAGTGTGACACGCACGTGTGGTGTTCGCTCTATGCCAGCCTGCTCTCGCATCTGAACTCAGCCTTCGCCATGCCTACACGTTTTTATCATTATCCCCTTTGAAGGCTGAGGAAGGTTCAGCCCCAGGGATGGCAGCCAGATCCTTGACACAGCAGGCGGAGAAGGATGGTGGGTCCGGAGCCCTGTGTGCAGCTGCGAGTGCAGCCGGACACCTGAGCGCACCTGAGCACACGTGAGCGCACCTGCCTGACCTGCCTGTGCCCGGGCTCCACTGGCACCTGCTTGTACCCACAGTGAGGTCCCACGCCCGAGCGTGGGCCTGGGAGACGAGCCCGGACCCCATGCCGAGGGTCCCAAGGGAGTCTGGCCATCGTAGCCGGATGGGCAGACAGGTCTTGGGTTAAATCACTGAGGGGAGTGCAAGCAGGCTGACTCCGCAGCTGCTATGGGCCGGGGGAGGGGACAGCTCTGACCCTGGGGGCTTGCGGGCGCTGCAGGGGGCAATGCTGAGAGAGCAGCCGGGTGCTCAGAGCGGCCCCCCATGACCGCGGCGCTTCGCCTTCCCCAGCGCCCGGGCCTGGCTCGCCTCTATCTGTGGCCACGGCGAAGGGACCGGCCTGCCCTGCCCTGTGTCGGGGGGACACCGAGGGCACCTCCCCGTGTCCACCAGCCCCATCCGCCTACCCGCCCAGCTCCCTCCTCCTGTGACAAGCGGACGTCCGTCCACCAGGCTTAGTGTGATGCGTCATTTCTGTCCCCTGCGGAGCTGCACCACGTGCTGAGCGACCCCACCGCAAGTTTGTATCTAACGCTCAGTTTAGAGCCTGCCACCTGCTTCAGCTGCGAGGTCACAGAGCCACTCTCAGTGTCCGACCGCCACGAGAGTGAGCAGAGCGGGGTGCCTGTCCCCCTAAAGCCCCTGCAGGGGCCTTAGGAACCCGGCCCCGCGCATACCCAGCACCCCCCACAGGCGCTTCCTGCCACACTACCCGCCCACCGCTGCCTGTGTTTAGTGTGAAGTCCTTTCCCAGCAAGGGGAGAAAACCTAAAGAAACACTTCAGCCGAAGTGTTCAAGGAGAAGAGATTCTAAATATTTAGCTTTGGCAGGCCGCCAGCCCCGCAGGAGGCGGCGACGCGGGTGTGCAGCCCCTAATAAGGCAGCATTTCTGTCCCAGTTTACGCAGAGGGCGGCGGTCCCGGATGGCGCCCGCTACACACACAGCACATCTCGGGGCTCAGGCACGAGGGCGGGGCCTCCCGGGCTGCCCAAGCTGCACAACGCCGGGGCGGGCACCTCTCTGCAGAGCTGAGCAGCAGAAACCCAAGTGCAGCGCTTACACATGAGCTGCCTTCTGTCATCTGGTATCACAAGCCAGACCACCAGCACGCAGTCAGGGACATTTCTCCCGTTACCGAGGGGGCATTACCTAGACGCTGCAGGAGGGTGGGGGCCTGTCCGCGTGGGTGAGTGCAGCTACAAAACGGTCTTGTCGTACCTGCCTCAGGCCACTGCTTTTCAAAAAGTGCACAAAGACCGGCCGTCCCTGCCCTTCTTTCAGAAACTGCCTGCACAGCTCAGTCCGCTACAGCTGTCAGGTATAAACTTCCTGACAAGGAACACCCTCCGGGAAAGATGAAAGACTGGGATATTAAAAGAACAGAAAGAAAGAAAATAGAATAAAAGAAGATTAAAATGAAATAAAAGGCAGTGCTTAAAAGAAAAAAAACAACCAGAAATGAATGCAAAGACAGGTTCCAAATATTGCTTCTAATAACAGTAGCGGTACATTTTCCATCTACGAGTGTTCAAAATTTGCTTGTTGGAAATTGAAATGATATCATCCTCAATACTGACCTAGCCTCAAATTATCTTTTCAAGTTTTGTTTTTTTTCCCCAAAATCATTTAGTGCCTTTTTCTCTCCCGGGCTTGCAAATCTCCCTAATATCACGTTGGAACATTTCAAACATTCATCTCATACAACTTTCTTGAGACTCTCCTTTCTCCTTCCTAAGTGTGGTACTTCTCAAAAGAGCAGAAATATAGCCCATATAAATATAGAGAGAACTAGGGAAAATGTGGTTCCTTCTAGTTAAGAGTTGAGAATTTAATTTCCACAGAGATGACCTGAATTGTAGAGCGCTGGAAAGGACCTGTCCAGATTTCACCAGTTTTTCTGAAAAAGATGTATGCCAAGGATATGCTTATTTCAACATCTAACCTGTCCTTGCCCTACTTTTAAGACCTTCTTCCTTCCATTCACCTCCAGTTCCATTCCCGTCCAATCACTCACCCCATGGCCAAAATCTGAACATTTACAAGTCTTAAAACAGTTCCTAAGAAAACACATCACATGTTCAACTCTGATGTCCAACTGACTCCAGCCATGTCCTCTTTGAGTTTGGCTGCTCAGCTGTATCACACAATCGCTCTTTGGCCCAGTCAAGACTTCCAGTCCCTTCATTCATTCCAGTTTCTCCCTCTCATTTTAGCTGTTCAAAATTCTAAATCTCTACTTTCTGTCTCATTTAAACTGGCTAAACAATTTGCTATACCGAAGGAAACACATAGGTATTAGTTTCATATTTTATTAAGTATCTTATAGATGTCTGTGTTAGTTTGCTAGCTGCCGGAATGTGATATACCAGAAATGCAACAGCTTTTATAAAGGGAATTTTAGAAGTTACATGTTTATAGTTTCAAGCCTGTGGAAATGCCCAAACTAAGGCATCCAGGGAAGGATACCTTAATTCAAGGAACGCCAATGGGTCAGGAGCCCCTCTGTCAGCTGGTAGACACGTGGCTGGCATCTGCTGGTCCCTTGCTCCTGGGCTCTGTTGCTTTCAGCCTCTGTTCCTTTGGGGTTCCTCACGTTGCTTCTCCAGGGCTGGCTTTCATCTCTTGGCTTCCCTTGGCTCTCTCCAGGCTCTGGCTTGCTTAACATCTCACATGATATCTCCTGGGCTCCAAGCATCTCCAAACATCCGTGTCTCTGTTCTCCAAGTGTCAGCATCTGTGTCAGCTCTGCTCTGAAGTTTCTGTTGGCTCTGAAATTTCTGTCATTTCTGACTCCAAAATGTTTCCTTTTTTAAAGGATTCCAGTAAACTAATAAAGACCCACCTGAAATGGGTGGAGTCATATCTCCAGCTAATCAAAAGTCACACCCACAATTGGGCATCTCCGTGGAGATAATCAAATCAGAAGATTCCCACCTACAGTACTGAATCAGGTTTAAAAGAAACAGCTGCCCCCACAAGACAGAATCAGGATTAAAACATGTTTTTTCTAGGGTACCTAATACTTTCAAACCAGTACAATGTCCAATATTGCTTTAGAAGCTATAAAAGGCACAAAAGAACTCAATATTTTTTAAACACAGAGGGAAAACATGAAACAGAAAATAATCTAAGTAATATATTAATATCTATAGATCTGCTTCAAACCAAGGTTTATTATGCAGTCATAATTTCAGTTCATATACAGCTTTGATTGATACACGCTATTTTTAAAACTGCAGTAATGGTTTTAGATAAAATATTTTAGCATTTATGAGAAAATATGATCGAAAACTGCATTAACACTTTTTCAAAAACACAAACTAATACCAACTTTCTTCTCAATCAAGCATTTTCAAGGAATTTATATATATATAAATAAAAGAGGATATTTTTATATTATATATATAAGTATATATGTATTTATATGTATATTTATATATATATAAACTGACTTAAAGACTGGAGAAAATATCCTCCTTTTTCCATGATGGAGAACCACACCAAAACAGAAAAACAAGCTTATTTCCAAGTTTCCAAACAAAAGAGAAAAAATTTGCCTTGTAGTTAAGACTAAACTTGGAAAATTTATTTCCCAAGTCAAGTTCAAAAAGTTATGTGCAATAAACACAAGAGGTATGGCATTGGAGGGTGTCTCCGTGCATTTCTAGCAAAGGTTTCCCTGTAAATAAAGGCACTGGACAGCCTCTCCTTTCTACTGCTGCTCACTAACCCCTTTTCACAGTGTCCTCCCTGTCAGGCCTTCTAATAACAGCGTAAGTGTTCCAGTACTGGACATGCCTCACACTTTACATTTTGTAAATCTAACTCTGCATCACAAGTATGAGGATGTGAATAATCAAGGATGAAAACTCCACTAGTGCTTTTTAGCTTAGCTAGAAGTTTCAGTTTCAGTATATTAAGCCCACACATGTACAAACTATATGCAAAACATCTAACACAAGGATCTATAAAATCTTGAAATAGTACATTTTGTTAAGAGTACATATTACTGAAAATCACACTACAATGATGCACCAGAAAAAGGTGCAACTATGTTAAAAGCACACAAAGGCATATTTACGCAGCACAAAGAACATTAGAAAGAAAAGTCTCTGCTGGCAGAAGTGACCACACATTGCTGTTAGTGAAAGCTGAAGGCAGAGGGGCAACAGGGTGCAGGCGTCACCCCCATAGGCACGCGGGCACAGAAATGGGCACGGGCTCCTGCCAGGTGGGATGGAAGCCACTGAGAGCTTGAGCAGAGGGGTGCCAGGCTGCCACCCGGTCTGAAGGACCAGTTTTGAGAAGGCTGCAGGGTGGAGGATACATTGTAGCCGGAGGGGCGCGGAGGCCGCTGGGAAGCTACTGCAATCACCCAATAAATGGGTGATTATAACGAACGGAAGGAGGCTGACAGCAATGGAGGTGGTGAAAATGGTTGGATTCTGGATATATTTTAAATGCTACTGTTGTGAGTTTTTTAAAAATTGATCCATTTTTTATGGAACTTAATTCACTCCCAGGGAATGATGTCAGGTTGCACCTACATAAAATCAAACATGTCGTAAGTGTGTTTTTAACAGATAAAGGCTTTTCCTTACCTTTGTACACCTTTATATTTATCACCTTTCCCCTTGAACATGTCTGTATCCTAGGTTTGCATGTATGGTAAACAGTAGGAAGGAAGTGTTTCTCCATATTTTCACCTGAAAAATCACACTAGGCTACTGTGTTTCGGATGAAAAAGTAAATCATGAAAAGGTCATTAGTTTAAAACTATCCTATGTGGCTCTACGTTTAATAAAGTATTTGCTCTATCATTTTGCGCATTGCAGCTGTAGTAATACATCATGTCCGGCAAAGAGTCTCTTATCAATCAACAGCTTATAAGGATAAATAGCAAAGAAAGACAATTTCATTAATTTTATGAACTTTGTCCCATTTGGAAGAAGGATGGACCAGTGAAAAAATATTTATGGGCTGGTAAAATTCTTTACTACTCATCCAACATAAATTACTGATTTCTCACAGCCAGTGGGTGGTTTACAAGACGGCTGTGTACCTCAGTGAGACGGTCATTGGCAGAAAGCTCCCTCTGCTCCCCATGGGGAAAAGTGGGGTTCTAACTTGACATGAACTCGGGAAGCCATTTTCACGCAAGGCCCTCATTGTTTCATGGGCTGGACCGGGTCAGACCTTAATGCACCTGGCAGGAAGGGTTCAGACCCACGGCGGGAAGGCCACAGGAGCAGGTCACAGTGGGGTCTGTTCGACTGGGTTCCTGTTCGTGTGTGGAAAGTGAGAAGCGACGTGTCACTCAACTCATGCTGCAATTCAAAATGGTAGTCAAGATAATCCCATGAATTTCAGTGCGACCTATCAGTTTTCAGTGTTCTTCTGATGGTGCTTTGTTCCATCATTTCAACTGTAAGCATGCGCACCCTCCAAGTCTCATTGCCTCTGCTGTGAACACTGTGTTCTGCTGTGAACACCAGATTCTTGAGAAATGCCCTGAATCCTTGTTATTTGCAGCGTTCTGCACTGGCCTAGGGTGTGGACAGCTGGAACTTCAATTCAATTCACATTCACTGTCTGTGCTGACCGCACGTGGGCCTCACAAACAGGACCTGGCTCCTGGGAGGTATTAACTTCAAGACGAGATTCTGGAACTTAGAGGGGTTGATTGTGACGCACGACGAGTAAGACCCAGCCCAGCGCCCTGACCCTTTTCTCTGCTTCCCAGAAGCCAAGGGACTCTCCAGGCAAGAGCAACCCCGATCGCTGTTGGAAGATGTCTCCAAAGAGACCCACAACCACACAGTAATCGTAGAGCAAATATCCAGAGTGCTCTTTCCTAAGTTGAATAAGTGAGGAAGGCAGGGCTTAGTCTCAGGGTGAGGAGGGGAAACACTACGCCTGCCCTGGTTCCCACACCTGCACCCACCTGTGTGCCCGCAGGCACTTCTGCCCAGTGCTTTGTCCACAGGTGACTGAGATCATCGTCCTTCCCCAGAGCACAGGCTTGGCGCCGCAGGAAAGTCCACGGCAGGTCAGGAAGGCCTAACTTCCCTCTACAGGGTCAATAGTAAAGATGTCTTGGAGACAATTGGGCTTTGGCATTGAACAGACGTCATAACTACAACTGGCTTAACTACAGACTGTCTCAATGGTGGAAAACTGGGATTCAGTGACCTGGGCTCAATTCCCAGCTCTGCATTTAGGAATTCTGAATGAACATATGAGATGAAAAAATTAGCAGTTTCACAGGGATGTTTTGTTGTTTGTTTTGTTGGTATGCTGTATGGCAGGGGCGATATTTCATTCTTTTTCCATGTGTGTATCCCCTTATTGCAGCACCATTTGCTGAATTTTTGCTTGTTTGTATTTTTTCATTTGTTTGGGAAATGCATCACAGTAATGTTTCAGGAATTAAATTACCTTTTGCATTTAAAGCACATGGTAACATGTCTGATCCACAGTAAGCATTCTTCGTACCGCAGCTATGGTTCAACAGTGGAAGCATTCGGTATCTGACCTCATGAATTCAATGATTTAAAGCTAATTTATATTGAGAGAATAAAGTAAGTCAAATACCCTTCTCAACTGAATGTATACATGTGTTTGTGTATATTCTCAACTAGCCTGGATAAATTTGCTTGCTTTCATTCACGTTTCTGTTATGTTGAAATGTTGCATGCAATCACTTACCTACAAGTTTGATTGAATATTGAAATCTGAGAATTAAATGACTGAAATTGACACTCCCATCGTACAACTAGGAAAACTGGATCAACTCTGACATTCAAATTTTAGGTAAGATGGTCTTTTTAAATAATAACCTTTTACAGTCCATGTTTAAAAGGAACTATCTGATTTATTCCAAAATCTTCAAATGCCCAGAATTTTATACCTTAACAAATAAATTGGTATTTTGTTGCTTTTGCAGTCATGTTTGAAAAAAAAGATGAAAAGGAAAACAGGGGAACAACCTTTTAACATTAAAAAATAGAAAAGCGGTTTCATTATTTTCCCTTTGGGAATACAATATACTATGATTTAAAGCAGAATCAAAAGATAATTATCTTTTGGCACCAATTTTAATATGGACAATAAAACAAGAATCATCAAGCCTGAGCAAAAGCAGAAATACATTTCTACGGAGGGGATCCCATAAAACCACGGAACACCCTCAACGTAAGTGATGTATCTTCCTGGACATGAAGGAGGACGGTTTTTAATGGTCTGGGGGGAAGGAAATATTTTTCTGCCAGTGGGAGGAAGATTTCAGAGATGACAAAACTGGGGCCTCCATGTTTTCTTCAACTTACACACAAAATTTTAAAAGATAAGTGAAGACACGAGTGAAACCAGAGGATTCTCCAGGACAGGAAAGGAGAGTGCGTGTCTGGTCTCCTGCACTGACAGCACAGCAGCCCGGGAGGCCTGGAGGTTTAGCCGCTCGGGCCCCAAGGACTGGCTTTTGAAAGAGCCTTGGACAAGACAGAAAACAGACGCTTTCCATGACCAGCTTCGCATTTGAAATAATGAAATAAAACACTGGCTCTCCGTGCAAACCCATCTCTTGCCGGTCCCTTGTGGGCGCAGCTGCAGCCACATGCATGCCCGTGGCGACCAGCACATCGGGTGTGGGTGAGCCCGTGGGCAGAGCGGCCCAGCCCAGCCAGGAAGTGGCCTCTAAGCAGGCACGGCCGCCTTCCACAGCCGCTTGGACGATGAAGGCCTGGGACCCTAGCCGGGCTGGATGGGGCTTGCAGGGTGGGGCCTGGGGGGGACACAGAGAAGTCACTCCACCGACCGGGGCAGGTCCACTGAGAAGGGCTGCTGGCAGCTCCTCTCGGCCGCGTGGCGTGTCCCCTGGGGAAGCGCATCGAGCCCACAGGCAGACCAGCCCGTCCCTGGCTGGTTCCAGCCCCATGGGGGGCATGCGGGGGCACACCTTCGGTCCTGAGTGCCTGCCTGCGTGAGACCTCTCAGCCTGGGCCCGGGACCCACGTCCCCCGCCAGCTCCTGGCTGTTCCCACGCGGTGGCCCATGGCTGCCCCTGCTCCCGCTCTCCCTCGGGCTCGGCGTCGGGACTGGGGTGGATGGGCACCTGCTGGTGGTCCCGACATCCCGAAGCGGGACCCTAAGGGGCCTGTGCTGGCCATCTGGCGTGAGGGCAGCCGGGCCAGGTGCCCCCAGCCCGCCTCCGAGGGCTGGTGTTTTATGAGCAGTCAGGGGGTGGGCAACTTCCTCTGACGGCTCAATAGCTGCTGCCAAGCTGTAACTTTCT
Source organism: Tamandua tetradactyla (assembly GCF_023851605.1). Taxonomy (NCBI): domain Eukaryota; kingdom Metazoa; phylum Chordata; class Mammalia; order Pilosa; family Myrmecophagidae; genus Tamandua; species Tamandua tetradactyla. The sequence continues at coordinate 72,561,197 of NC_135337.1, read as the reverse complement.
CTCTGTAACTGGAGGAGCCCCACTTACCCCCTAGCGCCCGTCCTGCTTGGCCAGGCCTTAGAAAAGACTCCTCCCCAGGTCCTGTGCATGGAGAGGGCGATTACCAACGACAGAGACGCCGCTCCCGAGGGCAGAGCTGTGCCTGGGCCGGGGGCAGGGGCGGGGGGCAGGGTGGAAGTGGGGGACAGGGCAGGGGCAGGGCGGCAGGGCTCGGGGCAGGTTGGAAGTGGGGGACAGGGTGGAGGCGGGGGTAGGGCGGGGCAGGGGCAGGGTTTCAGTAGGGGGACAGGGCGGAGGCCAGGGGGGGCAGGGCAGGGTGGGGGAAGGGTGGAAGTGGGGGACAGTTGGGGGGGACAGGGCAGAGGCCAGGGCAGCAGTGGGGTCTCAGCAACAAGGTAAGGTCTAAAACCTGGCTCCTGATGAACTCTGTTTCTGTTCTTTTCTGGGCATTGTGTTAGGTTTTTCCTGCACTAATTTCACAGTAAAGGGCGTTCCAAAAACGCCACCCTCTAGAGAACGCCATGGGGACAGCAGGGACAAAACCGGACCCGCCTCAGAGTCTCCTGGGGTACCAGGAAAGACAATTCAGGCGAGAGGCATCGTCGTCTTCGCGCACAACAGCGGTGCTCATGGAATCGCACGTGCTTTGCTAAGACCCAGGCTGCAGCCCTGAGAGCAGTGACGGCAGTGGGACAGCACTGACCACCTGGTTCGCCCGCCAGCAGGAGCGACTGCAGCCGCCTTGCACCTGCCGGGCACCAGCCTGCCGCCGGCGGTGAACAGCGTGCGGTCAACGTTTGGCACTTTACTCTGATAATCAAAAGAAGGAAAAAAGAAGAGTTCCAGCTCTTCCATGCCCCAGATGGGCCCGAGGGGCCCCAAGCGTGTCCCCGCCACAGACCGCGTGGTCACTGCGTCACCGCAGCCCGTGCAGAGCCTGGACCCTGCGGGGGTCCCTGGGGGTCCGTGGGGACCCCAGGAAGGAGGCGCCTCTCCTGCCTCCTCAGCCGCAAGACCCCCTCCAGGGCCGCGATGCCCCTGTCGCCGGCGCTCGCCGCCCCGACCTTCGGGAAGCCAGGTACAGCCGCTTCACCGACACGTGCGCTTTCGCCACTTAGGCTTTTCCCCTGTTCTAGATCTTTCCTGGCTTCATGTTAAATCTGAATCTGGACCCCAAGTATTTATCCAGATGGCCTCTATCTAAGATTCATGATACGCCCAGCCAAAAAGTTGATAGTAAAAGTTTTTGAAAGGTATCTCAAAACATTCTTGCAAGCCGGGAGCTCAGCAATCAGGCGCACCAGAACGAAATGAAATGTCATTTGCAACAAAGATAAACAGACACAACTTCTGGGGGCTGTTTTGTTTTGTTTTGTTTTGTTAATTAAAAGCTGACTGTGACCTCCGAGCAACTCCTTCTGGAGTGCCGCACGTATTCCAAAGTTCAAACCATTCTCTTGCCCACTTAGGAACATGTGGCTTCCTCTCCGGCCCCTGAAGACGCCTCTGAGAGGTACGAGACCTTCATTTCTGCAGGATCGGCAGAGTTTTAGCAGGTGGTCCTGTGCCAGCCACCGACCACCCAGCGGACCTGACCTCGGGTGGCCCACATTCACGTAGACCTCCAGGGGTCAGGACCTCCCTCAGCTCCAGACGGTTTTCCCTTCCTTCATCACGGGAGCCCACCGAACTCTGATCATGCCTAGCCATCCTAGTTTGTGAAGGCAAGCGCTGCCGAAGTCACTCTATGCATTCCCCGAGCTTTCTCTAAGTCGTTTTTTGTGTGTTTTCAAAGCCTAACACTACTGGTATTTATTTAAAAATAAGTAATGTATCTGAAGACATTATTAGGCTCTGTAGCAGTATGGGGCATTAACTTTGTCCTCAATAAAACCGCACCCCAAGTAGGGAAATAAACATCAAGAAATAAACGTATCTCTAGAAGTGCAAAGCAGAACATGAAGACAAAATGAATGACACAGAGAATGAGTGCTCCGAGGTGAAAAGTCAGGGCCAGCGGCCAGTGCGGGGCAGGGAGGGGGCGAGGGGAGGACGCGGCCATTTGTCACACCCATAAATCGGACTCTGAAGGGGATTTAATGCTGGTGAATAATCGAAAAGATTGAAATCAAGGTCTGACATTCCAGGGAGCAGGCATATGAAGTAAGACTGTTGATATGGCGGTAAAAGGGGCTCTTGGAAGCACAGGTTGTTTGGGAAAACTCCACTTGGGAGAAAATGGGAGCCACATTAGGACAGACCAGCCGTGCTGGCGGCATCTGCGTTCCCTGCGTGCAGCAGATGGTCACTGGAGATTCTCAAGCAGCCTGTACTGTCCCAACTGTCCCCACCTCACCCTTCTTTGCCCGATTCCCTCAGCTTTACACAGCCTGATAAGCAGCTGAGATGAAGTTTAATGGCTAATGATGCCCTAGTGCACCATCTCCCAGTTAGCATTTTACTAGAGGCTTAATTTCTTAACCAGGTCCAGTGCAGACACCAGCCTGAGAACCGCAGACAGCGCCGTGGGGCGCAGGGGCAGGGGCGGCTGCGTGTGTGCGGGAAGCGGAGGGGCTGGACACACTGGCTTGGGCAGGGCCACCAGGAATTTCTGTCCCAGGCTTCAGATGAGTCCCCTGGGGTTGCCTACTAACTCTTGTCTTCCTCGCCAGGAAAACCAACACAGGAATTTTACCCACACTATTGGGCTGTTACGACGCCTAAATTGGATAGCAGGATAATGCATGTATGGAAATGCGCAAGAAATGTTAACTTCTCTTATTGTTTTCATTAATATTCCAAAACAAGAAAGAGAAAACAAGAAATGTGTAATGCAGTTTGTTTACTCTTCCCTAAACGCCTAATGTGTGTACTTACTGGTAGAGGTCAGTGGTGGGAAAGAAAATTCCATTTGGGCATCAAAAGTGGACCACTCACGTGGCCGTGGAGTCACATGTGCAATTGAGGAGAATGAGATAATGCTCGCTAATTGTTAAATTAATTGCAGTCATTTCCCGTGATGGTCAAGATCATGGATCAACTTGGCCAGACCATACTGGGCAGTGTCTGGTCCCACGGTCCCTGGCCTGTCACTGTGAGGCTGGTTCGTGTTTTAGTCACAGGGTAGCTGACTGCATCCGGAGCTGAGGGCACCCGCAACCAGCCAAGGACTCGGCCCTCACAACGCAAGAGTCTCATCCCGTCGACTGAAGGCCTTAAAAGAGACGTGACGACTTCCACAGTCAGAGCAGAAAATGTCCATCTCAGTTTCAGCCAGCCAGCTTCCCCTGGGGTCCTTTCCTGGATAGCCTGTAGCCTGCCCTATGGACTTTGGAGTGGCCATCCCCCTGTTGTGTGAGACAGTTCTTACAAAAGTCTCATAACATTTACACCCGTCAGTTCGGTTTCCCTACAGAACCCTGACCAATACATTTTCTTAATTAAGAAAGCCTTTGTTGATGGTTTCTTCGAGATACCAAAATTTTATTTTAGCTGATAAAATTATTTTCCAGAAAAAAACACTGAAGTAAATATTTAACATTGGCATTAATGTTGAAGCAAAAAGGAAAAGCAAACATCCTGGTTAAAAGATCAAAGTGGCAAAATTGCTTCATTTCCTCCCAAACCATGTCTATAGTTCAGGGGAGATGTTCCTGTTTTGCCTCTGCCATGACAGAACGTGTCGTTACAAAAAACAGGAGCTGTGACTTGCCAAGGCAGAAGCATCTTAATATGTTAATCATGTTGGGAAGTAACCAGTATGTTGAAAGTGAGGGTGACTCTTAGTTGGAAAAGTAGGAAAACGGGAGGTTGGATGGTGCAATGGCAGTGGGAGGCTGAGTTAGGAGTGAGCTGCGGGGTCAGGGAGTGGTGACCTTAGTGGCAGCCACTAACATGGTCCTCAAGAAACATATTCTGGGCCTGGAGGCAGAGCAGGAGCAATGGAAGAACTGAGGGGGGCCTGAAGGTTGCGTGCACACGAGAAAAGGCAGTGCAGCTAGGAATAACTGCACAGGACCACAGACCCTTCCAACTCCAGTCGAGGTGACAAGCTCATAACCAGAAGTCATTTCAACTCTATGAACCTTCCTACCACAACTGAGGTTTTCAGGTGTCCAGGAACACTCTGAGTTAAGACGTTCACGTCTGTGCAACTTGGTTTCTGCTCAATGAATAAAACATTTGTTAAAATACATATACACCTATGGCGTCCTTGAGCGGATCACTTTGTCTTTCTGATATCCATTTAAACGGCTGTTGAAAGGTTTTCAGATGCCATAATTCCATTCATCCTACTCGGTACGCAAGGCCTTTCCGAAAGCCTGGCTTCTCCACGGAGCCGCCTACCAGCCTGAAGGAAAGGGCCCAGGAAGCTCTCCCCACCTTTGCTCCATGGCAGTGAACAAGCACTGCCACTCCTCCAAACCTCAGCACTCTTGTTCTTCTCTTTCAATCTGTAAAGTGATGGGCTTGGACTAAATAATCTCCAGGATCCATCCCAGCACCCAACTTGCTTGATTTACTTCAATTTAAATGATCCCTGCTCAACTCTCTCATCCCAGAACTTTTCTGTTGCCCTAGTCAGTGCCCCATATTTCAGACAATATTGCCTCCATGACTTTCTCAGTATGAAAACATTATTAATCATTAAATGAGTGGTGCTTTTCTTGCGTTCAGGCTCAGGGGCAGGTCCTTATTTCTTTCCTATTCTCTTTAGTGTCAGGGATAAAACAGGCCTGTACAACGATCCCCAAAAAACTGGCTCATGGATAGAAATGGAAACAAGGTTTTGGCATGAATTTAAGGAATCTGTGTACTTATAGTGAAAATTATGTGACAGTAATCTGGTCCTCAGTATATTGGGAGAGATCATGGTACCTGAAAATGATATGACAGTAATCGGGTTCTCACTTCATGTTTGTAAAAGAGGCTGAAATTATACAACCACATGCATTAGCATGGACATCATCATCAGGTTAAGGATTTATTTTCAATTAACTCATCCCATGGAATGATAGCTCAACCAAGATTTGAAAGCTAGTCTTTTATTAACTATATTTTTTCATATTCTTTTCAAGCTCTCCTTTCTATAAATCATGTTGCCATGTTAAAGGGTTGTAAATGGTACTAATACGATAAAAAGCTATGTGAGCTTCATGTCTGCTTGTCTTTTAGGTAAGACCCCCTCAAGTCATTTTAGTGTGTAATTATTTTATGCTGTTACTGTACATATAATGTTTTATTATTGTTGGGCTTTAGAGCCCTAGGCATATTGGTATTTATAATTCATGGGTAGCACTTGTTATTTTTTAATGAGGTTACTAGTTCATTCAACTAAAAAATAAAAATAATTTCACTCTACTCTCTAATATCCCAGATTTATTTTACAGGAAATAATTCAGAAATACAGAGAGCATCTAATGTGCCATTTTATGAGTATTAATTAAATTTGTATTAGCCAAATAAATAGATTTCTGAATGAATTTTATATAATTAAAACACTATATATTATGAAATCTCTTATCAAGTAAGATTTTTGTAAACAAGTTGTCTTTCACGAATATAATAATAAAATTGAATATAATAAAATGATTTAAAACATTAAAGTAATAAATCAGCAGTCTCAAATATATACTGATAGTAATGCATCTATTGATTCACATCATGAAAGTGCTAGTCTTCCTACCAAGTGAACCAAAAGGAGAATATTTCATTTATATTTATGTTAAATTTCAATTAAAACAAGTCCAGCAGTCAAACTGTATTGATATTTAAATTTTCTCTTTCCTAATTATTTATCTATTTTTAATTTTTGTTTGTTTAGTTAAAAAAGCAGTGAAACTTATCTTCAGAGGACCTATGGAACACAAGATGTTAAATTACTTTATTATTTTAACAAGTAAACATTTATAGAATGTCTAGACTGTGTAAATTTTCATAGGCTAGGAGCTTTGGAGAACTTTATTTTCCTTTGCAAGAATGGTTCCTTCTAAAAAAGTATCATCCCTACATGCTCCAAAGGACATTTGGCCACATCTACTCAGCACGTGCTCATTATGTGTCATGACCAGGTTGCAGGTGTTTGGTAATGGAAGTAGTATTATGCTCTCTCAGTAAAAATTCCTGGCAAAATACACTATTTTTAATTGATATAAAGAAGTATCAGAGAAAAAAACCAATCCATTCTCAGTTTGGCCTTTTCTTCAAAAGAACATGAAAGAATACTTAACAACAAGATGATTTTTCCTTAAAATACAGGAATAATAGTCATGTCAGAAATTATTTTTGTTTTGTTAAATAAATTTTCCTACTTCTACCAATGTGGTTATCAGTAAATGTAATCTTTGACAAATAAAAATTAAAGACAAATTAAACTCTTCCAATATTTGAAATCTCAGGGATGACAGTGGTCATTGTGTGAATCCTCTGACTGCCATTTCATTGTTAAAACTTAATAAATCAGTACTACTCTAAATGTCTTAAAATAGCAACTATATCCAAATTCCTTCAGACTTTCAGAAAGAAAACGTAACTGGACAGTTGGTAGATAAAACATAGATATAATCCACTAATTTTATGCCCCATGTCTATAAATCCACTCCATATTATTTTTGTTTTCTACTCATTTGGGCTGATTTAAATCAAATTATAATACAGGGTAACTTTTGTAAACTGGAATTTCCTGAAATGCTATTTCAGTCCCACTAACTGCTGAAAACCTGCACTGCTTTTATTGGTTAATTATAATTGGCAGGTCACACAAAGCCCTGAAAATCTGGTAAAAGCAAGTGAATGGTGAAACACGAATATGTACTTGCTCCTAAGCCTATACGGATTTATTCTATCAAAACCTGAAACAGTTTCCTGCTAACAATTCAATTTGTTCTTCTTAAAAACGATGTACATTTCCAGTGACATCGTTTAAAATAATTTGTGCATTTATTTCTCAAATCAAGTTGAGGCACTGCCAGAAAGCTTCTCCCATGAGAAACTTTGCAGGCCCATTAGCAAATACAAGACATAGAATTTGCACTCCTGTATGTCATATAGAAGCAACTCAAAGAAAAGGCAGCTCTTAGAAATATGGTGACAAGATTGAATAAAACTAACTCAATTTCTAAAGTTCATGGGAGAAGTTTATAAGTTGATCTCTTTATACAAAAGGGAATAGTTTTCTGTAACAATTTCTGATTTTTTTTCAAAATCCTGGGACTATTTTTGAATTTCTATGCTGGTGGTACACAGGTACCTGGTGGTCAAACCCATGGGTTCTCCCCTCGCATCAGCTCAACAGGGTCAAGGGAAAGTTCTCCACAGTTACAAGTACTTAAGACACAGGGGGTGTGGCGATGGCTAAGGAACAACGGGGGGAGAAGATCAGGCAAGAAGGCTGTGTGAGGCTTGTCGCGTCCACCTTCCGATTACATCCTGTGGTCACTCGTCAAGCCTTTATTCATACTGTGGGCATGGAATAAAGTCAACATTGGACTTCTCAGCTGCCTAACAGATGAACTTTAGCACAACACACAAGACACCTTTGTTTTAAGCCATTCACCTAAGGAAGATATCTCATGGAATATGAGAATGAGGAAAATTTCCATATATTTTGAAGATCCTGCAATGACTATACTTCATGGCAACTACAATTTATAACCGGTTTTTCTCTCATTAGAATAGCTATTTTCATTATATCCTTTGAAACACAGAGGCAGAATTGTACTTTATCCACTGTCTCTAACCTCACCCAATCTTCTGTTTTATAATGGGTGTCAAGATAAGTGGAGACGACACAGTAAAAACACAATAATATCAGGTTTCTATATGTCCCTTCCCCTTCCCCTTCACATCACTATCAGTGATGGTGAAACTGGCTGATTCCAGGGTCCTTAAAAGTATCTCATCCGATGCAATTCAACTTTAACAATCTCTTTCCCTCATTCTTGTTGTATATATTTTAATCATTATTCAGTCATTCAACAGCTATATTCTGAGAGCTGATTAAGTTCCCGGCACAGGTCTATGAACTGAGGATAGGCTGGTAAGTACAGCAGACAGAATTCCTGCCAGTGGAAGCTTACATTTGTGCCAAACTGACTGGATATCTTTTTGTCATCAAGACACTTTAGTAGCAAGTTATAAAACTTCCACACTGACATCTCCTCATTTAATCTTCACAACAAATCTGGGAGGTGGTACGGTGGGCAAGGTACCACCCAGAAAGATGAAATGACCGAGACGCGGCGATGGGCCATCTCTCCTCCCACAGACAGCACAGGCTGAACTGCTGCCTTCCCACTGCCCTGCACCCACACTTCGTGTGACATGCCCACCACACTTTACACCCACCTGCTTGCACGCCCAGCTGCTCCCCAAAGCTTCCTGAGGCCAAGGTAGTTAGGTGGACATTTGTGTTGCTGAACTCAGCCCAGTTCTTGGCTTACGGAAGCATCGGTGAAGGCATACTGCCTACGCGAACAGGTGGATTAAAGCAGCAAGCAGCTGGGCGGGACGGGTCTACCAGCTGTTTGCATCTCCCCCTCCCTCAGTTGCGTTCTTGCCTCCTGTCCGCTAGCGGAACAGCAGAAGGCAGTAGCAGTTTTATCTTTGTGATCATTTTCACCAATCAGAAATCATCGCTGAAGCCATACAATGTGCCCAGGGACAACCTGCGGTTTCCAACATGAATCTGAGAATTGCCCAGCAAATACGTTCGGGCTAACTTTCTGGTAAAAATTCAGCAACCTCAGCGAGTCTCAGAAATGGAAGCATCACACTGCCCCTTCTTTTATATTCCATTGTGTTGCTTTCTGCAGCACTGAACCATGGACATTTCCACCAGAGTCTGCCTCGGAGTACTGAGTAGCTGGCAAAATATCTCCTCAAGACAGACAATTTCAGCGTGAGTCTTTCTCAGCACGTGTAACGGGAGTTTAAATGGTCAAAGAGAATCAAACTGCTCTTAGTATTTTGAATTTTAATAAGCTTTAGAATTTTGTTTTAAATGTATATTTAAAAATGCACTTTGTAGAAAAACAGGTAATCTCTGCAATCTGCTCACTCAAGCCAACCACTGAACACACACATGGTCACTGGATCTGGGCCTTCCCAGCAGCTGAGTGACTTCACACCTCGAACGGCTGCTCAATCAGAATGCAGGAAAAATGCATTCGAAAGTGCAAGAGAGAACATGCAGGCAACCAACGGACAACCAACCAAAAACTAAAGAATTGTTCTTCATGAAACCCGGGAAAACCACTAGCACAGATGAAGCAACCCATCACGCGATGTCTACACCATGTCAAAAGGATCAGTTTAAAACAATCAAATACAGTGAGAAATACAGTCACGCATTTTGGGAGATTTTTTAACTAAACCAGCCAAGTGTTTCAACATCTTTGAAATTAGGTAAAAAGTCAAATATGTATTATCAAACATTTCTGTTTTTATCCTTAATAACTGTAGGTTGTAATCAAATATGTATTATCAAACATTTCTGTTTTTATCCTTAATAACTGTAGGTTGTTCAGCAGATAAAGAGAACTCTTTTGAAGAGTTCAGAAATCTTGATAAAATGCCAAGATTTGAGATAGATTTTTGTGATCATCATAAGAATTATTTTCCCATGGCTCACTGGTAATGCAGGACAAAAGTATGGCAGATGTTTAACTACAAGATGAAAACACTAATTTCTACATCTTTTAACTCATGCTCTACAGGCTGACTTGCAGCCCATTTTACCTGAGTTTTTATTGGTTTTGTTCTGCCGACTTTTAACTTGTTCCGTCCAAAGTGTAGGGTACCGTGATGCAATATCTGAAAAAACAAAGTAAAATGATCATTATTTTTAATTCATCATGAAAAGACAGAGCATCTCATGCAAAAATTTTAGCAGGTAGCCTAAAAACCAAAAAACAAAACAAACAAAAAAAAAAAAAACCAAAACCAAAAAAAACACAAATAATAAAGAAGACATACTATACTTTTTTAAGGTATTAACTAAAATGAATTTATGCATCAGACACAGGAAAACAATATATATTTAAAAACATTATTTTGCCAAATGTTTTCCTTCATCCAAAAATGTAATTGAAAGCTCTTTCAAGAAGAATCCCACTTGAAAAGCATGAGGTTTAAAAAGCAGCCCCAACATACAACACTATAACCGTGTGTAATAAAGATGGTTATTCATATCACATACAGGCTTTTCACTCAGTTAAAAGATTCAGTACAAAGTACAACCTGTAACAACTAATTTTTGCTTAAAGCTTTATAGGAGTTCCTAATTCTGTGTGATTTTGTTTCGCAAATAAAACTAAACGTTTATCACGTGGGTCACTGTCCCACAGCCTGAGAACACAGCCTCGCGGCTAAGGACACCCGGGCCCAGCAGCCTCTGACCTTGGGAAGCGCAGTCAGGACCCTCTCCCTTGAGGAGCTGTCTGGGGACCTGAGTCTGGAATGTTCCGCGCACACGGTCCGGCACGCAGCACCACGCAGGGGGGCTTTATCGTTCATTACTGTTACATCAGCACAGGCAAGCACCACGCAAACCTGCATTTCAGCCTCCAACGTATCCTAAGGTGTGTTTCCTTGTCTTCAAACCCTGCCTGATCACTTTATCTTGAGAATTCATTGTATGTTGGCAAATACCTAAGACTAGTTATCACGGGGTGAGAATAAGAAATCCGTCCTTGCCATGGGTGCTCACAGAGACATGAACGGGCAAAACGGCATACATTACTGCACCCTTTTGAAAGACATGTATTTTCCAAATTGTAACCTTTCATCTCACATCCAGGAGACATCAGCTGCTTTGTACTTTGTCTCTTTAACTTTTGATTAAAAAGATGACAGCGCATAGCAGCTGTATTCACCCACCAGTATAAAAGCCCATTCCCCCAAGGTCATTAGGAAAAATAATGGGGACACCCTTAGACAGGTGGCCCTGAGTAAATGCAACACATCTCAACGAGAGCTGCGCCAGGACGCCCGGCCTGGGTACCCCGGCCCCCCCAGCTCACCTTCCTCGTCGCCTTGAGGTTGGGTCTCCAGGGCAGGTGCCGCCGCGTCATCTGAATTCAGAATGGAAAAGATTTGCGAGGAGACTACAATTATGAGAGTAAGTCGGATAAGTGCGCGGACGGGGCGAGTGCTGAACATCCGCACAGGGTCCCACAGGGTCACCACCACCCAGCCCCGGCAGACCTAAGGGAGATGCTGGGGCGGGCCTCGACCCGCACGGGCAATTATTTTGGCAAGCCCACACCTGAAACGCTGTTCAAGGCTGAAAACCCATCTCGGGGACAGATTTGTTAAATTCGGGGCTCACCATCAGAGCCGATTACAGGGCAGAGGAACGCGGAGGAAAAGACAGAAATGTTAGCAAAGGGCCTCTAGCCTGCCCCGTGCGTCCCTCACCTCCGCCCCTCTGCCTACTCTGCACGGGGGGGGGGGGGGGGGGGGGGGGGGGGGGGTGGCGGTGGAGGGGGCGGGAGGGACGGGGAGGGGATGGGCGCGGTGGAGGGGGCGGGAGGGGCGGGAGCAAGAGAGAAGTGGTCAGGGGCGGGGGAAGCAGGCATGGACTACAAAGGTGCACTTCACTCCGTTCATCAAAAACATATTCCAAATGAATATTTTGTTCAATTCACTGAAAAATCACACGTTGGGCTGCCTGGAAAGTAGAAGCTTTGAGAAGCACTGTGAGCCATGATGCCTGAGACCAGGAGTGGCGCCCCAGAGGCCATGTCCAGCGACAGGCTCTCCAGCCACAGCAGCGAGGCTGGTGCGGGGGGTCTCCCGAAACCCTTCCTATCTGCGGCTTTGTTTTTATTTTTTTTTCACTGAAACGTGTTCATGTGATTTGTACAATAATCTCTGGGTCGAAATACAAGAAACAGTGGAGGAAATAAGGGCCAAGTAGCATGGACTTGTCTAGGGAACTGTAATTCATGACTTTCTCAGCTATTTGAGGAATAGACTCCAAGTTTCTCTAAGTTCTTTTCAGGGTAAAGCCAAGACAAGAAGTTTGCAAAAATTGTCAACACTGAAAAATCTCCTTGGAAAAAAGTTTGCTATTTGTCAAAATACTGTCAAAATTAACATCATTTACTTAAAATATCCCTGTTTCACAGTGCTAGTAACAATGAACTAGGAGTATTTTGCTATTCAGCATTGCACAAGCTTCCTCTAAGATGACAAGCCCATGAAGCGAAAATTAAATGGCAAGCGAGTTGCAAAGCTCTGGGGAATGACAACAATTAAACACATTCGTGTTGTATGTCTTTGCTGAGGCCTAAACAGGAGTCGGGGGTCCCAGCCCTTCCCTGACACCACTGGGTCCATGCCTGCTGCAAACCCTACACAGGGAGCCCAAAACCCCACAGAATTAACCAAAAAACCCCACAAAGCAAGCCAAAAACCCCACAGTTAATCAAAATTCCTACATAGTGAGACAGAATCTCCACATGTGAACCGAAACCCAATGCTGCAAACCAAAAGCTGGGTGGTGCGCGAGGCATGGGCACAGGTGAGGCATGGGCACAGGTGAGGCGTGGGCACAGGTGAGGCGTGGGCACAGGTGAGGCGTGGGCACAGGTGAGGGGACCCCCATTAGCCACGGGCCCGGCTCCCCCACCCCAGCCTCGAGCCGCAGGTGCATCTAGCCTCTGCCTCTGTCCACCTCCCTCGTCAGTTTCATTGTCCTTGCAACATCCTCCATTCTTCCGTCACCTGAATAGTTCCATTTCCATCTATTCCACTGACAACTACTCAACTCACACTTTAGAATATAAAAATAAAAAGTAAAGCTGTATACTTTCCATATCCTCTCTTTTTAGAGTGTGTGAATCATTTCATTTTTATCTATAAGCCTTTTTTTTTTTTTCTTTTTTTTTAACATGGGCAGGCACCAGGAATCAAACCCTGGTCTCCGGCATGGCAGGCGAGAACTCTGCCTGCTGAGTCACATGGCCCGCCCAATGTAAGCCAGTTTTGAGACTTCATTTCATTTATTTCCTCTGTTACAAGTATAATTCCTCGGGAACTTTTTTTTTCCTTTTACAGTGGATTCAATGTGTATCACATTGAAAAAGACTAGGAAATGACCTCTGAAATACTTTTTCTGAATGCCTTCCTTCAATCTTCTCTGGCCTTTCAGCCACTGACTGATTTTTAAATCATGCATGCTGTCACCTCATCTTCTCTAGGAATAGTGGGCACCTCCCCACACTCGTGCAGAGGCTCAGTCACACCCAGCTTATTCCAGCATCCGAGGCTATTTGGAAGTGAACAGCTTTCCAACTACAAACTTCATCTCTTTTTTTCCAAAGACAAATCCTCTCTTCAGCCAGTGTCTTGGTTATGCCTTTTCAGGTGGAAAATGGCATAACCATTTTCCTCAATACTGTGCCTTTACCTGCTCCACCTGTTATACCTGCCCAAATCTTTCCAAGTCTAGTCCCTCCTCTTCCATGAAACCATTCCATCCTCCCTGACCCTTCTCTAAAGCCCTGTCAACGCCTCTCTAAGCAGGCTGACACTTACTCAGCCACCCATTTGCACAGCACCTTTGCCTTGTGCACGGCTTAATCACACAAAGAGACTGCGATCTTTCCTGCGCAGGGGCGACACCTACCAGTTTCCATATAAGCTCAAGGAACAGGACTGCATACAACTTGGGACGGAAGGATGAGAAAGTTCCTAGCAGACACACTACGCTGCTGGAAGGCAACCTGTATGCTAGAGTGATTTTAAAAGGAAAGTGCTCCACTGTCCTGATTCCAGCTTGTTTCACTCAAAGAAGTGATGGTGATGGATGGGGAAGGCATTCCTCCTTGTCCGAAGGAGGTGAGACATCTCTGTCAGGGGTCCTCAAAGGCTCCTATGTCTCAGAGCTACAGAGTCACAGCACTGACTCTCTGACCGCACTCCAAGGCCACCAACCCGGACTCTCCAAGACAGCTTCCGTCACCTCCAGGCTCCCCCCCCCCCCCCCGGCGGCTCGACCCAGGCCAGGTGTGAGTGGCCTCATCGGACACAGGTGAGTTTCCCACCGGACCCGCCCAGCACCCAGCAGAGTCCCTGACAATACTAAATAGTGAATAAATATTTGTTGAATGAATAATTAACAAACTTTTTCAGCGTTCCTTTTGATTACTGGTAACTATTTAAGTTTGAACTTAAGAAATAAGAGTTATTTTAAGGCAAATATCCCATTAGATCTTATACGGTATCCTGGAAATTCATTTAAGATAGCTACCTGTTTTTCCTGTGCCTTCTCTTTGTGGTAACTTTTCATTTATTGAACCTAAAAGAGGAATAAAATAATTTTTCAGTGTCAAATTATCATTGATAATTAAACTAGGCAAATATTTTACTCCATTTTGATTAAAGCACAGTGCTTTGGAACTATGGTTAAATGAGGCAAGCTCTCCCGTGCCCCCAGGTGACATGGCTGCTTGAAGTGACAAGCTCTAGGTGGGACACATAAGAAGGTTCATTCCCAGTCCTGCTGCCAATAGCTGAACATGTACGTCAGACCCTTTAACCTGACATATTAAAGTTTGTTTATTTGAAAAATTCCATGATAACTTCTTAACATATATCAACAGTTGGGTGAGTGGAGAGAATTAGGCTAAAATTGGAAATAGTCTGAAAAATAATAAAAAGTTCCATAGCTGAAGATAATTAAAAATCCTAGTTTCAGCTTGTTTCCAATTCATAGGAAAGAAAATCGTGGAACTATTTTTTTGTAGAGGAAATATACTAAGTCTGACCAAGTAATTTGTGAGATGATGGTTTAACATATCTATTTTACTAAAAGACTTATATTACAAATATGAGATATTGTTCTTTCTTTTCCAAAGGATTAAATCCGCATTAGAAAGCAACTTTTTTCTTCATCATTATTATACCTACTCAAAGAAAAAAAATAGTCAGAGTTAATTGGGAGTTTAATTGTGAGGCATTTCAAAATACTCTGTTCAAAATTAATTTAGAATTACTGTAGTCATACACAAGGCACCAGTCCTTAGCAAAAAGGTTCTGTGAATTAGAACTTAAAATTAGTCGGTTCCTTTTCTTTCAGCTTCAATTATCATTGAAATATAGGCTCCTGTTGACATGACAAATGCACATGACATTTTGAGAATGTTTATCTGGTTTCTTGGAAATTTAACAGTAATATAGTAGGAAAATGTACAAGCAGTTAATTGTACCAAAGCTCTTTGATTGCAGGGAAAATAATAGAACCTTTTTGGAAACCATTCATTCTCTGGCAGTATGGATGAAAATCATACTAAGGTAATCAGTTCTCATATATTTATCCAAACTGAAGTCAGTGGGTTTACTTAAGGGAACAAAGTACAACCGTTCTTTTGCAACAACCCATTTCAATAGACATATCTCCTTCAATGCAAGGTGGTGAAGGCTGATTGGTAATTTATATGTGAATGCATTCTCAATTATTTCTGTTACAAGGATTCCTGAGCCTGCTTTGGACATGTGCTGCACTACTGCACATCCATGACAGAACTGTATAAAGCATTTGGAAATCTGATTTTGTCGATAGATTAAAAAAAGAACAGGATTTTATTGGTTTATGTCTTTTAGACAGTTTTTAAGTACTTATTAAAGAAAGCCATTTGGTTATTTCCCAGCTGTTGCTGTTACCATTTGGCAAAATACTACATTGTTTCCAGGTATCAAAATACAGAATTTTATTTCTGGTAAGAAGGCCCTGGGAAATGAAACTGGCCCATTGTGCTGTCATCTCACAAAGCTTTCAGAATCCATTTTTCTTGTTTCTCCTTATGTACAAAATCTTTACAAATCCAAGTTTCTTAAAAAGTTGACATTTTTTAGTCATCAATTTATCTGTATGCTTTCCTGCAATGATTCAAAAAAAAGTTTCCTACTTTTGACTGGAAATCATATTTCAGTGATATTTCTAAATGTAACTACGTAGGTTTTTCTATTGTGAGCTCAATGTCAATAGCCTGTATGATAATTGTAGCAGCCCCCATGAGAGAGCTTCTCAACTGAAATTATATAACATCTTGTCATCTCAGGCCAGAACAGTCCAAACTGCAGATTCAAAATTTGATTAGTGGCTGAAATCAGAATACAACATTTAACACTTATCTACCTCTACCCCCAGGCAGTCCTTCCCTCAGAGCCAGCCAACACTGCCTGCTCATCCAGCCCCTAAATTCAATCAGTATTTACTTAAATGAAACCAAAGAGCAGAATTTTATCTTGTTCTTAATATATCAGAAATAATTTTAAAACAGAACCAAGTGTCCCTTGATAACTTGCTCCAGAATGCAAATAAATACTTTGCAACTCAGAATTTTTAAAAGATCCCAATAAGGTATTTACTTCATCTTCCAACTGCCTCCAGACAAAAAGATTTCTCCCAAAATTCCCCCAGCCTGCGGAGCTGTAACGTCTCGTCCCTAACAACACTTTCCATGAGACAACAAAGCCCCATAAATGAACACGAATCCATAACCTAAAAAACAACTGTTATTCTTTTATTACATTTTCCTGGAGATAAGCATTTCTTGAGGAATTCCCAAATGTTTGTAATAAGCAAGAGTCTAGGAAGTAGGTGCAGGAAAGGGTCCTAGAACTAAGCACTGATGTGCTGAGAGTTTTTGGAAGACAGTAAAAACAGTTCTGCAAATAACGGGCTAGATGCCTGTATCCTTAGCCTCTGACCGCTATTCCTGCACACACAGACGCGTCTAAATGACGCTCCTTGGACTTGTATTTCGAAAAGACACATTTGAATTTCTCCTATTTGTGAGCTGCCATCCCATTTAGATGCTGTTTTATGAAGGGTAGCTTTCCTGGCAATTAGGGTAGGCAGTTCTGGTGGAGGAAACCACAAAAACACCAAATGAGGACAAGTTCTGTGATTTGAGGGAGGAATAACGAGCTATAAAGTCTTTTCGTTCTGGGCAACTGGTTCAAATCCAGCTGTACTCAGCAGTAAGGATGCTGCCCAAACAGTCCCAAGAGAGGGGATGGCATTTTGCCCAGAGCTGGTGCTCTAAGACCAGCTTCTTCCCCAGTGCTACAGCTCTTGAAAAACAAACAAGCACAGGAAGAGGCAAGGGGACAGGGCCGGTGAGGGGGCAGGGCCAGTCAGGGGACAAGGCCGGCAAGGGGACAGGGCCAGTGAGGAAACAGGGCTGGCGAGGGGACAGGGCCAGTGAGGGGACAGGGTTGGCGAGGGGACACAGCCAGTGAGGGGAGAGGGCCGGCGAGGGGACGGGCCGGCGAAGGGACAGGCCGGCGAGGGGACAGGGCCGGCGAGGCGGGCCCATGCTCCACCTGCAGGGAGGGTGGTTCCTGCCACCCAAGCTGAACAAGCCTGTCACAGTGACACAGCCCTTTCTGGAGAGCTCCCATCTTACAGCAGATTTATGATGTAAGGCGGTTCTTCTTTGGCAAAAAGAAAGAAGAGAAGACCGAGAGCCGGCTGTGTCCCCCTTGCTCTCCAGACAGGGTTTGCATTGGGTGCTGGCGCTGGGCTCTGCAGACCGATCTCGGGACGCGGTGACCCGCCCCTGCAGCCTCACCCCATGTCCGGGGTGGCCTCGGTGCCCGCCTCTTCGGGCCAGGGAGTGGCCAGGACCCCCACCAGTGGCTGGATTTCAGGGCAGGAGACCAGGTGCACCCCAGCCCCTGTGGATTTCCCTTCCCTCCCCACCAGACAGGCAGCGAGGCCGTGCCCTGTCCACGATGACAGTGCCCATAGGACATGCCAGCGCGCTCAGGTCTGCGGCATGCACCGGGGCCACGCGGAGCCCACCAGCCTGTCTGCGCGTGTCCGCCTGCAGAGGCCGCACGGTCCTGCCTTCGGGAGGCTGGACCGCGGGGCAATGCGCGGTCGCTGGCTCCGGGGCCAGGTCCCCTCCCTGAGGCCACTGGCGGGGGACGTGCCCTCCTTCACTGATCGCTTCTCAGTTACTCAACACTCACTGTGTGCGTACAGGTAAGCAGCACGATCCACCTGAGCAGCAGTTATCATGAGCTGTGCGCCCCCCTGGGTGGACAGCCACGCCACGCGCACCACCCCATGCCGTGAGCACGAACTGTTCTCGCCGACAGCAGCTCTTCCACTGCCGAGCAGAAAGCTGAGACCCCCAGGGGTTAACCGAGGCAGCACTGCCCACGTCCCAGGCTGCGCTTCTAGACGCCGGGCCTCTGGGGAAGCCGCTGCAAGCGAAGACCAAATGGACGAGCAGCCGCGAGGTGGAAAAGAAGGGGCCAGTGTTGCTGACAGAGCCAGGGCCCGAGGGCGGAGCGCGCACGGCTGGAGGCTGCGGAGAAGGCCCACCCGGCCCCCTCCAGGAGCCCTCGCGGCCACCCTGGCCCACTTCCTTCTGCTGGCGCGAACGCGCTGCATGTCCCTGCAGTGACCCCACACGCAGGGGGAGGCCCTGAGAGTGGACCTGCGCCCACAGCAGCACCCACGCAGGGCGGAAATCCTCGGTCAGTGGCATATGCGGTGCCTCGGCTTGTTTCTCAGACCCGCCTACCCTTTCCCCTCAGTGAGCAGGCCCAGGCGGGGGGCGTGGACCCGAGGGAGAACAGGAGGTACGGGGAAGGAAGCGGGGGCAGAGAGGACCCCAGGAACTGAAGACAGTATTGGGGTCATGGCCAGCCCTTAAGAGCCTCAGGCAATCCTGTCCATGAAGCCAAGTTCCCCGAGTGCCCTCTGGGCTTCAGGGTTTTGTCAGTCATCATGGCACACGCCTGCCAGCTTACCCCCAAGGGGGCCGGCAGAAGCCACTAAGTGAACATTGGTATAACAGTAGGCGAGAAGCAGGTAAGTCTAAAATGCGGACGATCCATTGATCATTCCACCTGCCACAGAAGGCTGTCGGCACCCCGCGGCTCCCCGTCTCGGAGCCATCTTTACCACTGCACCCCAAAGACTAACACCGCTGTGATGTGTGCAGTCGTCACCAGGGCAGACTGGAGGCGGCCTCTTGGCATCTGGCTGATCTGGAGTCACTATTAATTCCATTTCCAGTGAATGGATGCGATGAAGATTCCCAGATGTTAGCAGATGGCAGGGAGTCAGCTATTGATGCATCGCTTATTTTCACGGGTTTTCTTCTTCCCAAGGAAGAAAAGCCACTCGCTTCTCACCACACGCACAGCATTCCATTGTACTTCCCTCGCACACTAAGCGGAGGATATACTCAGTGCTCCTTGCACACCTGCTGTCCCAGGACCTCCACGGGCGGAGCAGGAGGTGTCCGATACCAGGCGGGCAGGACCAGCCGTGGGTCACTCTGTCGTTGAGTCAACTCAGTACAGCCCAAGCTGTACTGGCAATGCGGAAATCCACACCACGCCAGGGAGGCAGGCGGCAAAGCATCGCATGGCAGCCTTGCACAAAATAGAAGCCACAGTAGTCAGGGCTCTCCAGGGAACAGAAGCAATAGGAGGTTACATATGAGCATATATGTATAATATATACATAAATATTCGATTTATTAAAAGAATTGGCTCATGCGACTGTGGGGATGGGCAAGTCCAAATTCCACAGAGCAGGCCCCAAGCTCTGATCAAGGGTCATGCATCCCCAGGAGAAGCTGGCTGGAGTGGAGACCAAACTTTCCCTTCCGACGGCTAAAGCTGCCACTTCTCCTTCGAAGGGCTTCAGGTGACTGGATGAGACGCCTCTCGTGTTGAAGGCAGTGTCCTCGGATGACTGCAGATGTCACCAGCCATGGATGCAATCAGCTTACTGCTGACCTAAGTCCACAAAGTATCCTCACCCTAAGTGAGGCCAGCGCTGGCTTGACCACACAACTGGACCCCAAAACTGGCCAAGTTGACACATGAATTTCACCATTGCAGAAAGCACCCTGCAGCGTAGGAACTGAACTCCACACAAAACTGCCTCTTTGCCATGTTCTGGAAGCTTCCAGGCCCTGTGCTGAGGCATGGGTCAGACTGCTGCTGAGCACGGCCTCAGGGCCATATGGAGACATGCAAGGCTGCCAGAGCACGGTGGCATACTGACCCCTACGATGCCGCCCCCACTCCTCACTCGTCCGCACGACTTTTGCAGAAACAGGTGCCACCCACCAGATTTGGCACATCCCTGGCAGGGGCGTGAATCCAGTTCTCTTCATTTTTCTTGAGCAACCTGGCGCTCAGAACTGCAGTGCCCATCACAGGGACATCCAGTAGGGCCCCCCCAGCTGCAGCTGAGCCAGCCAGGCAGGCCTCACCCAAGCATGCCTGCCCAAGCTCGTGGGGCGCAGGGAGCCCGCCGCCTCAGGGTGGTTCACAAGGTGTGGCCCCTGGCTCAGAAGCATCGACCTCACCTGGAAATTTTGTCAAAAAGGTAAACTGCAGACTCAGACATCAGAAACTGTGGGTGTGGCCCAGCCGTTTGAAGGTCACCTGGCCAGGGGGCTGAGGTGCACTAAATGTGGGCACAGCAGCTCTGAACAAAGTGGCTTGGCCCCTACGCTTCCTGAAGTTCTAATTTAGCATTATTGTATTCCTATATTATCAATACCCTTATCGATTTGCCCACTTCTTGGTTGCCTGTCAAGCTCTCACTGCTGCCTCTTGCTATCATCACCTCTAGCATGACCTCCACGACTTCTCTTTTTCTTCTTTCATATTTCTGTGTATGGAGAAAGCAAACTAAATCAATTAATTTTTAACTCGATAAACTTTCACTGTGCTTATGAATGTGGAATACAGGTATACTTCTCCCAGGGAGGCAAGTGAGGGGGCTTCGTGGTGTTCACATTTATTTTTGTGGATCTTTTTACTTATTTAGTCAATCTTGGCTATGAATAGTAGCAATTCCTACCTAGAGAAGCCTCAGATGAAAATAATTTTCTGATTTACCAATGACTGATGCTAGCACCCAGAACATTCCAAATCTGAGTTTCCTTCTCTACAATGATAAAAGAAGAAACATAAATCGCAAATTTTTCTTTGCACAAACTGAGAGATTGTTGCTGGATTCACCATCCATCAGTGTCCACATGAACGTTTCTGTCTTGTATTTCTTCCTTTTTTTACTTTAATGCCTGTTTTGCATATTTTAATGGCAGGAGAATAAAATAAGAACAGGTATATCATTCCTGCAAAAGGATCGTACCACCTTTTAATCATTTCATAAATCCTCCCAATATTTGGCTATTATAGTTAAGCATAAGAGAGAAAAAAGTGCTGCAAAAAACGTGTGATTTGTCTAAGGAGGAAAAGAAGGAAAATACATCTACTTGCTTTAATAAACATAGAATATCTCTGGAAGGACACAGAAGAAAACATTTTTCTTTGAATTAAGTTATATTGATAAGGATAATTTATTTCTTGCTTTCTTTTTAAAAGTTTTAGTATATATGAGAAACTGTCAGAGAAAAAGTCTTTTGTCAACTAAGTGTGGTAAAACATAGATGAGGGCAGTGCTCTTCTAAGTGAATGAAAGTTTCAATTATAAATTAGCCAGTAAATTAAATGGACAGTACAGTGCAATAATAGAGCAGATTACGATAAAAGCGCAAGTACGAGACCCTGAAAATCCTTATATGGGAGGGAGGAGAAATGACCACACCAAAACGTTGCCCATCAGAGAGCTGAACACTTCAAAAATGAGTCCAAATTAAAATTTTTTAAAAATCCAATTATAAAAAGAAAACTACATCAAAATTAAAGAGAGAGGGAGACAGGTGTATGCAGGCATGGCCCCTGCTGGGGCGGACAAGCACCACAAAACCTTCCAAGGCCAAGGTCACTCTAGGGATGAAGGGAAACTGGAGTCTTAGCCCACGCAGGCCACGCTGGCCACACAAAGCCACACAAAGCCACGCAGGCCACACAAAGCCACGCAGGCCACACAAAGCCACACAAAGCCACGCAGGCCAAGTGCCCAGGCCCAGCCCTCTCCCTCATTCCCCAACAGGCTGTGAAGCCTCTTCTTTGGCATAGTAACCGCCTCTTGTGGTCTTTTCCTTAAACATTTTATTTATTGTTTTAAACATTTTTTGCATCAATCAAACACCGTCAGAAATTCCCACGATCTGGAACTTGCAGTGGAAATTGTACCCGCTCGCTGTGGCTCTGTCAAATTACTATCTCACCTCATTACGGGTACAAAATGAATTTTCTCAAAGCTGCAAACACTGTCATATTAGTAAGTGTTAGAGGGCAAGTATAACTTGTATCTTTCCCTTCAAAATCACTTCCCAAGGTTTTGGGAAACTTCCCAAGGTTTTGGAATATAGATAAAATTCAGATTTGTGTTGTTGCTGACATCTGCACGGAAACCTGGCAGAAAAGAGCATCATTTATCACTCATTTTCACCCCCACCAGGAAGGTGGGTAGCCTTTCCAGCAAGTGGGAAGGTTGTTTTTACACTTCCTTTCCAGTATGTACTGAAATATTGCATTTTATTACTATTATTTTTAAAGAAGAGAACTCTAAGCCAAAGAAAAGGCAACCGTGGCAGCGGGGAGGGAGGACTCTGTTCTGGCTCCTTTCCAACAAGCAAGGAGACTTCACATTTTCATTTTAATAGCTTTTATAGGGAAATATTAGAGGGGACTTAGAAGTCAACCACAACTGTCTCGGTGATTTCAATATTGGGGAATTCGATTGTTCTAAATGTTTCTTTCAAGTTCCTCAGTCACACAGGGCCCTTAACTTGGTGCCAGGGAAAATTAAAAAAAAAAAGTTAGCTACTCCTGATAAAGTCGAATTGTTCAGAAATCATTTAGGATATGCACACAACAGGACTTTCAGGTCAGAGGCCAGAGCTGCGGGAAGACACAGGCAGGGAGCTCAGCTCAATTATTGTGAATAATATACTGAAATGTGATTCCGTGCAACAAGAGATTTCTGTCATTTAGGACTGAGACTTCTCAGGACTCAAATTTAACATTCTCGAGCTGAGCAAGTAGTGTACACTCAAGTAGAGATCTCATCCAGACCAGAGTGGGTAAATTCCTAGAGCAGAGCACAGACCCATCCTTCCTGGCACAGGAGTGGAAAGTTTCAATAATTAAAATCATATTATAGTTAATTTTTGATGTTATAAAAACTCGTGAGGAGACACACAGGGGTCAACAGAAACGTCATTGTTTGCACTCTGAGCAGGGGCCCCATGGGATGGGCACGGCTGCCTGATGGTCCCCACGCCTTGGGGAGAAGGCCCCGCCCGCAGCTGTGCCCCCCACCTGCCCTCGGTTTCAAGAGGGAGGGGAGGAGAGCTCAGCATCCACCGCCGTGGCTTTGTGATATGTTTCTACTCCTCTCCTCCATAAATCAAAACCTTGGCTTACCTCAAAAACAACTAAATCTGAGCTGCATATTAAGACTCTTTGGATATTGTAATGTTAAAAATCCTTGCATGTAGGTTCGGTTTACAACATCCTAAACCACGCTGTGCTCGGGCCAGGAACAAGCTCTTGGCTGGGGTGCTCAGGGACAGAAGGGAGACAAGACCCTGAGAGAAGAGAGCACAGGCTGTAAAATCCTCCCTGGAAAAGGCCTTTATTTCTACACTCTGCACCAGCGCAGCAAGGCTATTCTTCCAGTCTTACAAAAAGGAGCTCCCCGCAGAATGCACATAAACCAGCTGTGTGCAGCCGAAGCGGTGTTGAGTCTGCCCCAGCCTGCCCGGCAGAAAGGACCTGAGGGAAACGTCCAGTGGGTTGCTGTCCTTTACTGTGCCCTCCTCGAGCATCCGGGGCAGAAGGAGATGCCCCAGCGTGAAGTCCTCCAAGACCCAGGGGTCTAATCCACAGGGCTCTGGTGGAGACAAATCTCCAACAACCAGCAGGAAAGCCCCGCTCTTCGGCCAGGCCGGGCAGAGAAGCACATGGACACGGGCTGAAGAGCAGCTTCCTGCCCCAGAAACTCTCAAGGGGTTCGCAGCTCAGCAGGACGGACACCCCCACCTAAGCCCAAAGTCCCCCCCCAAAGCTTCTCACCCATCCTTGCTCGCCTTCTCATATGCTTGACCCACAACAAACACAAGAAGGAAAGCAAGGATCAAAGTCTCTTATTCTTCAGAATAAATAAGAATTTGGGGAACACCAAAACTGATGTTTGCCATTAGCGGAGTTCCCACAATCCGCCTTTGTGGCCCGCCCAGGAACTCGTCCTTTCCTTCTTCCCCCTTTTACCAAAATCCTCGGAAAGGATGTCAAATATATATTACCTTCAAGTGAATTTAATTTACAGTTCCCTGATACTAATGAGCCTAAGAAGCATCTCCTTTGTTTATTCATTTATGGAATGATAGCCAAAATGATTTCTGCAGGTACAAAACACCGCCTGCTCAAGACTTTTGCCCAGTTTTCTCATCTCATTCAGGCATTTTGCATTTATGGTTAAAATACACCATCGTGAAGTAAAATAATTCAACCCCTTTTGAAGGTCTTTTTTGGACAAGTGAGAAGGTGGGAAGATCTGGGAGAAGGCACTTTTCCATTTGGCCAAACTCACACCAATACCATCCAAACACCCCCAGCCTGGCCTGCCTCGCCGTGTATCTGCATGGGCCTGTAATATAAACCACACGTGCACGTCAGAAGTGGCAATTCCTCTTGACTGATGTTTAATCTTCTGCTTTTCTGATTTTCAAATATTTGTAACATGGACTTAGATGATGACCTTCATCTGAAGAATTAACTTTCAGCAAAAGATAATTATTAAACCCTGAAGCTTATTTAACACGTGCAGAATCTTCCCCTGATTTTAATCAGCACTGAGAATCTCAACCGTCACCGCCAGGTAGCGGAGAAGGCACGTTCATCGCAGTACGTATCGGTGGAAGCAATTACCAAGGAAGCACCTAGAACTGAATCCCCTGGGCATGTGCAGATGACAACTTTGACCAACCTTGTTATTAGTCACAATCTCATGCAAATTCAGTCCTCTATTGCCTTGTTATCTTGCTTTCTTTTTCCAGGCTGTGCCAACATCCAAGAAGAAAGGAATTCATTAATATACATTATATGAAAGTTTGCCAAAAACTCGACGTGTGTGTGAGCTCAACCCTCCCACCACTCTCTCTTAAGTTTCAAAATTTTCCCAACAATGTACTGCAACCACATAAAGTTTTCACAAGACCTAACACAGGCACCTGCTCTCTCACGCACACAAGTTTTCAAATAAAAGCATGGACTGCAGCTGTGTCTTTGAAAAAGTTTTCCAAAACCCTCTGGGAGTTATGGAATGTATCAGTTGTATCAGCCAGTGTAAAATGGCACTTGCAAGCCAACTCTGAGGTTATGGCCACGTAAACATATTGTTAAAGTGTAAACTAATGTGTAGCCTTACAGAACACAACAGCTTAGGGGAGAACCTGCTCATTTACTTTTTAACTTTTAATCTAAAACACTTGGCTTCCTACTCAGTAGCAATAAATACCAGGTTTTTGAGCAAAAGGAAATAATACTCTTTCTTCCATAATCCATCCCTTTGGCCAAAATAGCAACATGGACAATGAAAAGATGGAGCATTTCTACACAATAAAAAAGTTACGGATACCTTGTTGGAAAGAAGTTAGGTGAGTGAACAGTGCAGGGATTTGATTTCAAAAAAGAAGTGCTCTTTGGAGAAATAAAAATTCAACCAATTTTGCACAGTTTTCTAAAAAAGTTCTTTCAGACACTACATTTTCAAACAGTATCGCTAAAATCACAGAAACACAGATCCCTCCTCTGTTTACTCTTTGGTAAATAAGACTCAACCCAAAGGCTGCTAAGTAGTTGAAATGAGATAAACACAAGAAAGCATCTTTCCGAGCGAGGGGCACACAACAGCCAATCTAGCAATATTAGTTTTCTTCTGTTTCTTCCACAACTTGTAAAATTATTATTATTAAGTGTAATGTTAGCTTGCTCAAAATATTTTTCCAGCAATATTTAGTCCATGGTTGACGTGGCTTTTGAGTGATGCCCAATCACTTCAGATACTCAGTTTTGTATTATTATCATTATTTTTATGGAAGCCATACGGAGTTGTGAATTTTTTGCCTGTGAGTTTTAACCTTGTTTGAAACGTTCACTAAAGGTCTGAGGGAAAAAACAAAACAAAATTATTAAATGCCTACAAAACAGAAAATAAGGATAAAAGTTTATTTCAAAGGCAAAATGTTTGAATCTATTCAGGAAAGGGCTGTATTTTACTATTGCTATGTAATGGCAATGTCTTGCCTATTTTAATATGTCTAATCCAGGAATTATGATGGTGGAGGACAACAATGTTTTATAGATGATCTAATCTCCCCAAAGTTAATCAAAAGTTGAACTGCACACCATGTTCAAATATAAGTGATCTCAATCATTTATAGCATCTATTCTAAAATATTAATGGAAAATAGATCATGTTATAGATTATTCTCCTAATGCTACCTTTAGTACATCAAGCCCTCATTCTGAGCAATAAAGTAAAAGAAATAAAACATCTTGAAAATTGAGCTATGAAGAATGATCCTCTTTTTCTTTGCAAATTTATACACATGAAACCAGATTTTTTCCTATTTCTTCGCCAAAGAAAACATTTGCTCATTTCCACTGGTGACTACAGTCCTAGCAGTTCTTTTAAAAATTTAAGAGCCCTGAGTCACCATGACCTATGACCCTGCAGATGCAGAGGTCACCCTTCATTTCTGAAGCTGTCCCCTGGCTACAGTTTTTGAAAACACACTTTCTAATATGATCCAAATAATCAAAAACTCATTTCCACAATTCCCTACAATTCCACCTAAATCAAATTTCCTTTTCAATTATGGCAAATCAAATATAAGGCAATCAGAACTTAAAAAAAAAAAAGCAGGCCGATTTCCGTCGGCAGGTCCCCAGGTGAATCGCCTCCACCTACCTGGGCACCTGGGCGTCTTGTGGGCCACGGCTGTGCCGCTGACGGGCCTCCCGTTGGGGGTCACACACCAGCAGTACCCCGTGTAGCTGTGACACTGCACCTGTCGGGAGACGACACAACGGGCAAGCACGTCTCCAGGTGTCCAGCGCAGCCATGGGTCTAGGTAAAGGACCTACTATCGTTCCCTAAGGCATCTGATTTGAAAGTGATCCTCTCGACCACAAAATCTCGGCCATCTAAAGGGACCGGAGCACTTTCATCAAACACTGAGCTGTGCGCTGGGCGCGTGAACTGCCGTGCCAGTCAGGAGGACACTGAAGCCCAGGGAAGGAGAGAGGCACGTCCCGACCTCCCGGTGGGTCAGTGGTAGGAAGGAGAGGAAGGCTGGTGTTCCTCGAGCTCGCCAGAGGGTCTCTCCATCACCTCATGCTCTCTGCCTCTCTCCACGGACCCTCCTGCCACGGGTGCCCCCTCCACGAGCTCACCAGGGCTGGACACTCCCTTTT
Source organism: Tamandua tetradactyla (assembly GCF_023851605.1). NCBI lineage: Eukaryota > Metazoa > Chordata > Mammalia > Pilosa > Myrmecophagidae > Tamandua > Tamandua tetradactyla. The sequence goes on along the minus strand of NC_135337.1, from coordinate 72,533,810 downwards.
GCTCCCCTCTCTTTCCATTTCGCTCTCAGTCTCTCAAAGGTCAAATGCGAATTGTGAAAATACCTAGGATCTACATTATTATCATCCAATGAAGGGTAGGCATTTTAGCAGGCCTTGTTTGGTTTTTCCTACTCAAAACTACATTAGTTAGACTGAATTGTAGAGCTGTAGCGCCTCAGTAAGGAACAATAGCATTTGTAAATGTAAACTGTCACACTGCAGATGGAGACCTGGGGCTGTTTTCTGGACCTTGCCCTTGTGGGATCACAAGCAAGTCCTTGAACCTGACCTGGTGTCTGCAAACTTTCCAGCTTGGACTAGAAAACGACTGAGTCCTCCCGGTGCTGAAGTTATATAACCAGCGTGTGCTCCATTTTCATTAAAAGCAAATTAAAACTAAATTCCAGCCACGGTCAGCTGAGTGTGGCCGGCTGCCTCCCAGGCGCCCGTCCCAGGCTAAAGACTGGAGCCACTGGGGTGAATCTCTGAAGTGGACAAGGCCGCCTGTAGGTGTGGACAAGGCCACCTGTAGGTGTGGACAAGGCCACCAGTAGGCATGTGCATGGAAACTGCCAGTCACTGAGGCTCTCTGCAACCTGCACCTGGCTCACGCCCTCACCTGCCTCTCTCACCTGCCTGCTCCCCGAGCGTACCTGGCTGTAGGTGCCGTCGTCATTGCACTCGGGGATGAACACCTGCTGGAATTCTTTCCGCGCTTGCTCCTGGGTGTACTTCCTTTCCGCCACACACCTGGACACGTCTAGGGAGAGCAGAGGGGGAGTGAACTGAGGTCGCGGCCGCAGGGCAGATGCTTTCGTACCCAGCTATGCTTTCGCGGCGGGAAGAGCAGGTGCCCCTGCATGCTCATGAGCAGGTGAGACGCCCACCTAGCTCGAAGGCCCCAAACATGCAGAGGATCGGGCCCAGATCTCGGGGGGGGGGGGGGGGGGGGCCCGGGCGGCAGCCACAGCGGGAGCCGACAGGCAGGCGGCGGCAGGGCACGGTGGGCACAGTGAGCTCCTCACAGGGAGAGCGTGGCGCGGCCCTTTGCCTGCCTCTCGGGGAGCAGGACTGAGCGAGAACAGCAATCCCCGCTCCCCAGCTTCCGTGAAAGCCTGAGAACATTGCATTTCCTGAAGGGGCCAAGTATCCTTAGCGCTTGGCTCACTCCGCGCTCAATTCGCATGTCCTCATGCTCAAACACTAAAGGCGCGTCACGGGCTGCACGGGCTCTGCTCCTGCAGCTGAGAAGGATGCGCTGTGGGGCTCACAAAAGTACGAAAAATGCAAAGTCTACGGACACACAACGCATCTCATCTCACGCTGAAATATAGAGGCTGTGAGAGGCAGCTGCGCGGGTAGCATGGCTCCTCCCACGACTCCTCCGGCGGATCCTCCCAAGACTCCTCCCTATGCTCCTCCCACGGCTCCTCCCTACGCTCCTCCCACGGTCCATAACTCCCCCCAAGGTCCCTCCCGCGGCTCCTCCCACAGTTCATCCCACGACTCCTCCCACAGCCCCTCCCGCAGCTCTTCCCGTGGCTCCTCCCGAGGTTCCTCCCGCTGCCCCTCTCTAGGCTCTTCCCACGACTCCTCCCCAGCCCCTCCCTAGGCTCCCCGGGGCTCCTCCCGCTCTGGCCGGGTCAGGGCCAGGCCGAAGTTCTTGAGAGCCGGGAGGTTCGGGTCGGGTCGGCTGTGCTAGCGTCAGGTCCCAGTGCAGGAGCTGAAGGGAGCCTGACCTTGCGGAGAGCCGGGCCCATAAAGCGTGCTCCAAGAACACGACATTTTCTGCAAACAAGCTCCACAGCGTCGCATGGCCCAGAGCCCGGGACCCACCCGCCAGGAGAAGCTCCACTTCTTGGGGCCACCATGAGATGGAGCGCAGCTGAAATGTCCAAGCCGGAGAAAAACGGGCCTTGCCATTTTTCTTAAGCGTTTCCAGATTTAAATCGCAAGTGCGTGTGTTCTGAGGGGCGCTTCACGGCCACAGGGACGCAGGAGGCTCGTCTCCCGCTGCCGCCCTTACAGCACGGACCCCCTGGCCGGAGCGGGGCCCCCGGCCCTCAGGCCGCCCGCCCTGCCCGCGTCCGCCTGGGAGGAGGCGCCTTGGTCCACCGGCAGCCTCCGGCCTGTCCCGAGTGCGGCCCGCTGGCCGGCCTCGGCAGCTTGCGGCTTTACTGCAGTCTGTGTTTTCACTGACGATAAATCAGTGTTGGGGGGACGCCTGCCTCATTCCTTTAGGCCAACCTGTGGTTTGACTGTCTAAAAGGAAAAGCGATACGAGTCCCAGCCGGCCAGGCCCCTGCTAGGGTGAGACAGGCCCCTGCTAGGGTGAGATGGAGCTATAAATTATTTCTAATATTTGAATTATCATGGAACATGCCAAAAAATCATACGTTTTCCAAACAACTTGCAGGCTCCATTCCTAGTTTGGACTCCTTTTAAAGCCTTCACATTCGCAGCCGATCAAATAGCCCTCAACCCTGCAGCTCTCAAGTTTAATGGAATATTAAATTCCACGTTTACGGCTGGCATTCTGCGGATTGTTTAGTCGTAGGAAACAATTAAGATTTAGCAGCATAAAGTTACGGGGTCTGTGTAAATCATATCTCAAAAATAACTGTGTAGTCACCATGTTAAATAAAAGTGCTAAACAGTGAATGGCCTATTATGCCTCATAGCCCCTTTTTGTTTTTCATTATTCCAGGTATTTTACATTAAATCAGGTATATGGTAGGAGTTTGAGTAGCAGTAGACGAAATCAATTATATTGAAACGGGTGAAACCCCTAAGGAATTTTCACATTCAAAAGTATTAAAATCTCCCTCCAGTTTTTAACATTCCTTTAAACTCTCATATGTTTAATGCACACTCATCATAGGCTAAGTTATGTGTCCCTATTTACAGAAATAAAAACATTAAACACACTCCCCAAATCATATTACCAGCTTTCCAGTTCCTCAATTTCTTTTGGTAGAACATAAGTTTACTACATTCTCCCTTAAAGCTTCATTTACAGGCTGTACATACCTGCCGTAATTTTATTTTCACCCTTTATGCTTCCTGTAGCTAAATTAAAATTGAGGAGTTCCTCACGTTTCCAATGGAATTGTTGAGGCTTTACTGTAGACACTTTATTTCTGTCTGAATATCAAATCAAATCCTCAGAATGTATCACAGTTTTTCCACTCGTAGTAATTTGTAAACTATGGCCAATGTCTATCTTCTAGAAAACCTACAACAGCAGTAAGTTATAATGTTAATATTTTAATTAAGTCAAATTATTAATTTAACCTTTTTCTAATCAAAGCATTTAATCACTTTACTTATTCTGGCACAGAAAACATGTTGATGCAAATTTGGTCATATGTGTTTGGAAACACTTCGCACTTCCCTAAGAGAGCAGGGACTTTGTAAATAAAGAATTCATCATTGTGCTTTAGCAAATCCCCTAAAACCTAGTGACAGGTTTTTAGTCAATTTTTTTTTATTTTATTATTTGAGTAGAAGGCTAATAATAATGAGTTTTATAAGCAATTTACTGCAACCTGGTTATTGAAGTTTTTCTCTCAATTGCAAAGTAAAATAGAATCTTTTTCCAATGGGATAACAAAACTTCTTTACCTATGAAGATACTCTGTTGGTGTTGTTGTTTTTCTTGTATTTTATCCTTATCTATAGGCTATAAACTAGAAATAAACAACAATGGTTATTTCTAATGATGGTTTCCTTTTAAACAGGAAGCAAATAATTTCCTACTTTGTTAAAATCACTTAAAACAAGATGAAGCAATAATTGGAAGAGACAGATATGCTGAACATTTTATACAAGAGAATGTTGGAGAGCAGTTAAAAAGGACAGAGAAACCTTGAGCAAAACAAGGTTCATTAGAGGGTGATGTTTACAGGAGACCCTGAACTTGAGGCCCCACAGCTCAGAGCTGTCTGTTACAGAATAGGATAGCAAAAAAACCTTAGACCAAAAAAAAAAAAGGGAACAGAGTTTTTCTTTCTTAACTCTTCTTGCGTTCATTTTCCAAGATGTTTTAGAAATAGAGCATCAAGAGTTCAATGCCTTCAACACGTCTCTAATTGTGGCAGAAACCTTCGCGAAGTATGTGATTATTTTATATAATACTGAGTGAAAGGCTGGACTGGATGTTTTCCCAGATGACAGGCCCTACATGCACTGTGGATCTGGAAGAGTTTTTAAACGGTTATGATGCTGATTACGGTTATGTAAAAGCTCTGGGGTCAAGAGACATCCACTGCTGGTCCTCACTGCCCAGGGCAGGCCTGCCACACACACCACCGGCCTTAGGACGGTTGAATGAATGAATGGCAACCAGAGAAAAGAAGCATATTCCTTAAATTTTCACGTTAAATAAGTTTCATCATCCTAATTCATAAGGACAAAATAAAAATTATATGAGGAAAGCTCTGGTTACAAAACCAGACCTGCAAAATCATAAAGGAAAAAAATTTAGAAAGACAGCAAATTACAGCAAGCATTTATTAGAGAATTCAATCAAGTTTTGTAATGCTTACTAGAAACAATCAATCACGGCATTTTCCATAATTAATAACTACAGTTGTAAATACATTAAAACAGGCCATTAGACACCAAGTCCTTTTTTTATGAAGTTTGATTATAACCTTCCCAAAGGCAGAAACAGTCTTAGAGCTGCATGGCAATTCTTCCTAGCTCTACTGATTAATTATTTTTTGAGATTATAGTTATGCTACAGCAGAGACAGAACTTTTTTCTTTCTTGTAACATTCCAGAAATATTCTATTGTGTTTCTGATCCCGGCTTGAACACGAGACCAATGCAGTACCTCTTGTTACATCTATTTAGTCTATAAGGAAGGACAGTTCTAAACATCAGACCTATTTAGAACACCATAAAAGAGTGAAGGTAAACATGAGCTGGGTCGAGTTCCTGCAAGAAACCAGTGCAGATAGGATTAAAAAGTCCGGAGAGGCAGTGCGTGGGCTGACTGCTCCAGCCCGGGCACCAATGCCAGCGGGGAGGTCCCCAGAGCCCGGGGCAGGGACCCGGCAGAGGAGAGCTTGAGAGCAGGAAGAGCCCCCAGCCCACAGGCTTCTTCCACGGAGGGAACGGATGGCAACCACCAGCTCACTGACCGCTCACAGACCGCCCTCTCTAGGCCCTGTGCCGCTGCGGGGTCGTGAGGTCTCGGTGGAGTCCAGAACCTCACAGATTGTCCCGTGTCCCGTGTCCCTCAAAGACCACAGCGGCAGAAGCCTCCGAAGATGGGCAGCTGATGGAGCACTCTAGACGTTCCTGTGCTCCCTGCTCTGAAAAATTTGTCCGATTTGGACAAATCTTCAAAGAAAAAGAATTCCTGGAGTTCATTTGATCCAAGTCTCTGATTTCAGGGACGTGAAGCGGGGCGAAGGAGCTGCGTGGAGCCACCCGGCTCACTGGAGATCCGGGAGGGCGCCCGATGCGCTGCTGCGCGCGCGGCCCAGCGGCCCCACCGTGAGACCACCTGGGAGGCGCGGCTGGTGCTGCCTCTCCTCCAGGACGCGGTGCGGCCGGCCTGGGCTGGCCCGGGGGCAGCGTCCGCAGGCGGCTCTCCTGAGGCCCTCCACGCCCACCTGGAGAAATCCGCGGCACGCGGTGCCTCCTCTTTGGGTGGAAAAGGGGAGAAAAGACGATTACTGCTGAACAGGCCCGCTGAGGCGTTACTAGGTCGCATGGGAACTGGCCACCAAGCGAGGTTTCACAGCACCTTGCTTTAAAAACAAATAATCGAGGGCGCGCGTCCCAGCTACTGAACCCGGTGGGGCGATTCACCCGTCAGGGCTTCACGGAAAGGCCCCTGGAGAGCCTCGTTCGGTCCCCGCGGGTCGAGCCCGGCCCCTGGCTTAATATCCTCCGTCCCTGCAGAACTCTGCACACCCAGGAGCCTGGCTTCTCTTTGCGCTGGATTTTAAAGCGTGCGAGCTGGTCTCGGCCTCGTCCGACACCACCGTCCTGCAGGCTGGTGTCCCTCCTACGGACGAGGAATGAACTGCACCTGCCCCTCGTGCTCGGCTCCAGGAGGCCAGAGCTCTGGATTTTTTCCTTGAGAGTTCTGTCGGAGATAGGCCTCCCTGGAGCTTGGCGCGCATCGGTAGCTTGTGCCACGCAGTGTGTGCAGAGGTGTGAGCTCTCGGCCAGAACGCCTGGTTCCCGTGAACGTGCTGTTTCTGACCCTGGAAGACTTTGCTCACTCACAGCAAGTCCACGTTCTTCATTGCAAGGCATCCACCATTGGAAAGACCAAGGGGGAGGTGGGGGGGGGGGCAGGAGGTGGCGCTCTGCCCTGGGCCGCCCCGCCGCCCTTCAGCCTCATGGTCCCTTTCCGTGTGCCCCGACGTCCCCCACGTATGGCACCAAGTGGGCTGTGGGGTGTGCCAGTCGGACATCGGGGGTGAAAGGGGGCAGCTGGTCGGCAGGGAGACAGGCCTGCAGCAGGGAGTCGCCCCCTCTCTGCGGGCCCGCTGTGGGGAGAGCCCAGGGTGGCTGCGGTTCCCGATGAAAACCCCAGCCGCGAACCTGAAACGGCTGCTTGGAGCCCGCCCGAGGCAGGCGGGCCCTCCTCCCCTGCCGATGCCAGCCGAGGCCAGACACACACACACACCCCCACCCCGCCTGGAGCATTCCCCGCCCAGATGATGCACCTGCGGCCCCAGGCCTGCACCCCACCCCCCACCCCCACACACCCCCGCACAGACGCGCGCCCGCACACACACATACCCGCACAGACTCACCCACGGCCCAGGCCTGCACCTGCTGCCAGGTGCCTCAACAACATATGCTGTGTTTTTAGCAATCTCTTTTAAACGAATTTCCGATCCCTTTTGTCTGTCCTTGGCAGCTGCAGTGCCAAAGAAACAGGAGGTTGAGGTGCACAGGTGCGTGCCCTTTCTTTTTGTTGGTATCCTTTCGATTTAAATTAAACTAATTTTTTGTGGAGTAGGCTTTATTTTCAAAAATCTGTGGTGTAAAATGGGTTCAGTGAAGCAACTAAAAATCTCAACTAAAGGAACTATCCAGAAAAACTAGATGACATCCAAATACAAATAAACCAACAGTGGGCACCAAAAACAGGCATCTGCGTTTAATGCGAATGTGCCCTTTGTCAACAAGGAAGCCAACTTTGCCCTGCTGGTGGCAATGGCCGAGACCTACGGACAGATGCTCGGGGAGACGGTCCACAGGAACCGTGAGATGACCACAAGAACTGGGTTCCACCCAGAAAGACAGACTGAAGTCCTCTAAGCTTCACCCGGTTGTCCCGGAAGACTCCGACCCTCAAAGGCAGCGCCTCCGGGGACGGCGGAGCTCAGACGCCTTCCCCATGACCTTCCACAGAAATGTCTGATAGGGGTATCTGAAGGAACATGGCAACAAAAATAAAAGGAAAATAAAACTCGAACTGTGATGAGACTATTTGATCTCCTCCACTTTTTTCAGAGGACAAAACTTCACAAACAGGTACTTCTCCGGTGTTCTCTTAAGAGTAGGTCACCTACTATTTAAATTTACTTTTAAATGGCTTCTTGTTTCTAACACAGATAGCTGAGGCATGTAACTCCAATCAAGGCATAAAATTGCATCTAAATTTTTCTTATATTCATGTGTTCAGTACACCCTAACTCGATGTAGGATGAGAGAACAGATACGCGTTATTTAATGTCACCTTTCCATAATTCATGATCCTGCAGTTTCCTGTGGTGAACCGTACTTTAAAACATTTTAATCCTCAGGCAACTGTCTGGGGAACCGCAGTCCTTCTAGTGAGGTGACAGAACTCTGAGAGTCATGTGTGGCTGAGAAAAACCAGGTGAAAGTGAACAATCTGTTCCTATTGGGCATTTTAAATAAATATTTGATTTACAAATAAACGGGCTGGCTCATTCTTTGTCAAATGCAAGGTCAAGTTTCTCATGGGGGCAGGGGTGCGCGTGGGAGGCGAGGCGGGGCAGCCCCATGGGGGTCGGGGGGACCCCCTTCACCCCACCTAGGCAGCTGCTCCTCCAGCCCCACCACTCGCGCTGTCTGCACTGCTGTGGTGCTCTGAGCACCCTGTCCCTGCCAGACCCTCAGCGCCACCACAAAAGACAGCGAGGGTCCTACAAACCATGCAAGGTGACTCCCAATCTGTCAGCAGAAAACCCTACACAGCCCTGCACCCTGAGGCGTGCCTGGTGACTGCACCTAGCCGAGAGCAAAAAATGGGACTGTTTTTCTGGTAGAAAACCGAATCCTTTCATTGTCCTCTGGAATCTATGGAGGAAATCAGCTCCTGCACTCTCAGTACCTAACGTCGATTCGTGCCCATCTTCTTTCTGTCCACACCTTTCTAGGGCTTTCCATTGCCCACAAGATAGGTGCAGACTCCCAAATCTGGTAGTCAAGCTCTCCATGGTCTGCCTGGGCCGCGTCTCCCGGGCCCCTTCCTCCCACGCCCTGGCCCGGCCCTGGGCTTGGCTTCTGCTCGGATCTGTCCGCGGCTCGTGGGGCGTCTGCTGGGAGAACCATCAGCGGGCGGACATTTACAAGTAGCGTTCTTTTGCCCCCAAAATGAGAATGGAATGCTCTAAATTCTGCAGTATGGATCTCGCCCACACACTAACGGGCATCCATTTTCCCCCCAGTAGCTTTGCGGGAGGAGCAATCCATGTACTTGACCTTATACCCTGGCCTTTCTATAGCCTCAAGTGCCAAGTGTCCTGAAGTACTTTAACTCTGAACAAGTCACGATGGCAGAAAAAATCCACAATAATGTGTAGTCATCAGTGGGGCTAAGGGGAAGCCTGGGCTCCAAATCTTAGCGCCTGCAGGATGCTGCACGGAAACCGGTTAACAGGGAAATGGGTTATCTGAGTCAAGCTGCAGGCGCCAGGCTGAGCCCTCTGCGGCCCGCTGCTGCAGGTGCTAAATCTGAGTATGTCACTGATACGAAGCGCTTTTCTGCTAATGCCAGTGTCCCTAGGTCTAAAGAATATGGCAAGATTCATCTTTGTCATCTAAAGACGAGAATCAAACCTGTTCAGCTACTATTATTTTGGATTGATTATAAAAGGAAGAGCAAATTTATTCAAAAGCATGTTAAGTCTGATGCTGAGACAACACATTCCTAGCAGTTTTGGTCGCGGTGGTGTTATTTTACTTTGTTGCATTGTGTTGTTTTCAGATGAATCTTGGAGCTAATGGTGCAAAAAATGGTCTCAAATGAGTTTTCAGTGTGTGGTCTTTTTTTCTGAAAGCTGTTTGAAAAAAAGTATTTTGCTGAGAGTCAAACCCTTCATTAACGTAAGATGCATTTCAGTGTTTTGCTTTACACATGTTAACTGCCTCTAAATCTGATACTTAAATCAGGAAAATGAAAAATTACAACTGTGAATAAGCACCAAAGAAACCACTGATAACTGCACAGGCAATAGTATACACATCCCATTTCCTAAGAAGAGAGAAAAGGGTCAAAAGAGCCAGTAATATAACTTTCGTGAGAATAATCTTAGAAGACTGGAAAAATCTGAGATACTTGTATAGATTGGTTTCACGATGACACAAGACATTCTAAAAAGAAAGAGCTTTAAATGAATATTTTTCAAATACACACAACTCTGCTCTTAAAATTCAAAGAAATTAATCTTTTTCCTTAAGTGCTTGGGAAGAAAATTCACAAACACAAAACTCATAAATTTTTAAACAGTAGAAAGTTTGCAAAGGTGGAAATAAAATGCACATATAAACATTTTTAAGACTGATCTACCAATCTTTAAATGAATAAACAAACAACAACTCACCCTTGCAATTTCCTCGGTAAGCAATTTCTAGCTGAGGGTCTTTGCATTTAGCTCGTTGAAATTCGCAGCGCGATAAGAAGGTCCTTCCATCAGAAGCACAGAGAGGTTTCTGAGTAGATCCCCCACAGTCCATGCTACAGTCTTTGTCTTTATCTTGGTCAACTCTCAAAAACTTTGGGGGAGAAAAAGAAGCCAGACAACTTTAAAGAAATATTCTCTAGAGCAGTTGAAAAGAGAAGTGTACATAAAGGTCACTTAATAGGCAGAGAATAAAGCAGCAAGGAATGGCATGCTTCAGTTTTTAATCATGGCAACATCATCTAAATCTCTTTGAAAATGCTAAGCCATGAGCCCATCACCTGTTTAAAACGCCTTATGATTTAATAATTCTCTAATTAGGTATTTTATGGCTGAATCTCTTAATGCAATACCAAATGGCAAATGAAACAGTTTATCTCTGCTATGATATGTACACATATTCTGTTTTATCTTTAACTGGTTGAATAGCAATGCTTTTCTTTTAATTGGCAATTGTATTTGCTCATTGACTTCAACATTCAACTTGTTTTACCATCATTTTACAAGTTACAAGTGTCAGGAAGGTCTACTGTTTGCAATTGACATGAAATCGTTCCTAACTTAAATGACTTCTGGGCAGATTCATTACCTACTTGACTGGACTAGATCATCATTCTCTGCATAAATGTTTACTGAATAAGGGAATGAATGCATGCCCAGGATGAAGCTTCCTTATTTCCATGGAAACACCCAATAACCCGTACACTTCAGCCACTGTGCACACAGGTGGCATTTAGGAGGGTGGGAATGGAGGGGCTGCGTGTCACCCAAAGGAGTCATTTTTGGTGGCCTGTGGCCACTTCACACCGTGCACTTTCCAGGTACCTTGGCCTTCCAGGTTATTAGTCCTTGGCCCTCAGCTCGGGAGCCGATGGGTGGCCCACTGAGGTCGGATTCCGACCCTGGTGTCCCCCCCACCCTTTCTCCTGGGATAACTGACAAGGTTTCCTGCTCACTGGCTCTCCATCTCAGCCTGCCCACCCCTGCTCCACCCTGCGCAGCCCTGCGCCTCCCCAGGCCAAGCCAGACACGGGAAGCCGGGGCTCAAGGCAACACTTAGGAAAGGTGTGCACCGCGGGACACGATGGAATTGCACAATCCTTTATCATCAGAATATCGCCTGCCTGTCCTACAAACGTATTTTCTCCAAATTATGTAGTGGTTGAAATACATCACAAAAGAAAAGAAAAGAAAACTCCAGAACTGCAGTTATTCTTAATCTGTGGTAGCTTTCAGCCTTTCTTTGTACTGTGGGTATCTACTCAGGTTTGTTGGCATTGTTTATCCCAGAATATTCCTGGGGAGGGAGATCCCTTGGGATGAGACAGCCCATCACTTCTTCCAGGCTGAGCTGGAGGGAAAATAGGAACGGGGGTTAGCAAAATTCAGGAACCCTGTCACCTTGCTCCCCCATCAGTTACAGAGAAAAAAGAAATTCTCAAGCTCAGGATGCTTCATTCCTCAAAAAGATACCAAAACTCATCCCCTTGAGACCTTGTATGCCCAACCGGCTCTGTTAATAAAAGAGTCAACAACTGAAACTGGAGTAAAGGCAGTGTAGGGGCAATGGAGGGAGGAAGCGCCGGGGGAAACCACCCGATGGGGTTCTCAGGGAAGGACCAGTAGTCGGGAAGGGGTGGATAATCATGTCCACACTTGTTCATTTGAGAGCCATGTGATCAGCACCCAGAAGTGACAGGCCCCTTCGTGGCAGGGAAACCTCTAGGAAAAAGATGAGCCTTATTTTTCAAATGTCTCCAGTTTCCAGCAGCATGCTCTAATTTTTCCTAAGGATAAGTTCACCTACTAAAATAATACTTATTTTAGCTGATATGCAAATGAAAATAGAACATTGCCTTTTCTAGGTTGTGCAAAACAATCAGTGCTTTCACTTAAAGATGCACAGAGCAAGCGCACAAATGCCACCCATCGGATTCTGTCACTAAGGAGCTTCAACATCCATTTTGCATTTCGCCTGAAATACACTCTAATTTTCTAGCAATGAATGTATATCCAAACCAAGGCATCCTCCACCAAAAATGTCTGCAGCCTGAGGTAGGAAGCAGGAGAGCCCTACAACTTCCATAAGAAAAGGACCCATCCAGGAATCACAAGTTGGAAGAACTGTCCCTTAGGGGTCACCCACCCACTGAAATATTGCACTTGAGAAGTTCGACTCGTTCTCCTAATACGTAGCTGGACCAGCGAGGTTTAGCACAGCACAAGAGGCAGACAAGGAAAAACATGAAGAAATAGATTTGAATACATAAAACTTTCAGGACAAATCACAGAACCCCTGGTCTCAAACAGGAGCTGGCTGTGTAATTGGCTCTACTATTTTTAGATGAACAGACAGAACACCCTAAATCCGGTTCATTTTTATGTTTAAGCAATGATCTATTTACATTTCCTGAAACTCTCAGTGAGGAAACACAGATGACAAAGGGTCTAGGACATGGTAATTATCATATTCTCCAAATGGAAAAAGGCACCTTCTACGTCTTTTATTATTAAAAAAGAGCTGGTATTCAGGCATTTGAAATTTGACCATAATTATTGATAATTTAATAGTATAGTCCTAACAGCAGAAGTGTTCTTTGTCAGAAATAACAGAACACACTTTATGCACATATTTTCCAACTACCCGTTTTTTAACGACAATTAAATTCTAAGGGAGACAGTAAGTCCATAGAGAAAAATAAAGTTTTAGCAATGTTTTTTTTAAAAGCAGAGTCCACTAAAAGAAAATAAAATATTCCTATTCTAAAGAATTTCCTATTAAAGGAATTTGGTTACGTGTCTTCAAATTAGTTCAAAATAAAGGGCACTTTGCCAATTCAGAGAGAAATAAATTGGATTTTGGTTTTTAAATTAAAAAAAAAACCAGAAAACTCAAAGTTACAGGGATTTCCCATTTCTTTTATATTCACAAAGCAGTGCAGTTTGCCTGGGTGCAATTATTATATAAAAAGCCACAGAAGATGCCTATGAAGTGTCATCTTTGGACATGAAGCCACTTGTCAATTACAAATTTCAAAGTCAAATACAAATGAATCAAAAACATAACGTATGTTTTTCTTAATAGACATATGGGTTTAAGCCAGAAGGAAAAGTTGAAGCAAAACCAAAATATGTAAGAAAAGTTTTAAATCTTAGCATGGATGAATTTTCCAACCAGAAGAATTGATTCTTCAATTACTGGTTTTCTGAAGAAGATTATGTGATGGGCTAACATTAAGAAAAACCACCACTGACAAATCAAGTCCCATAGCGATAGGACTCACAGAGCAGGAAATTTCTAAAGGTGGCATCCAGGCACGTCTGCTACTCTCAGCAGGGAGGAACGGGCACAAACACTAAGAGAATAAGAAAAAATGGAGGTAGGGGCTCAGCAGATCCAAGCAGGTCTTGGGAATTGGTTTTGAAAGTAACTGCAGGGGAAAGAAGTGTTACAAATGCAAGACTGTTTTACACCAGAGTTTCTCCATTTTGAAGTTTCTCAGGTTTCAGGAAAGATTTCTCTATATTTTTGGTAAAGTTGAGAACCTAAATCTATGGCTTAAATGTGGAAATTATTTTTAGAACCTGCACTCTGCAGCTAATATTAAAGTCAAACGACTGGCCACGAGGATACTTTCTTGGCTTCTTGTGTACACAGGTATGTATGCATTCACTCACTCATTCACGAGATCAAAGTAACTTAAGTCAATATGTAGGTATATTTTTAAAAGACATTACTTCGGTATTTTTACTGTCTTTGCTTTTTCACACCCTTTACTTATGGATAAAGCCTCATCTTTTTAAGATAGCTCACAAATAAGATTCGGTTTGAACTGAATTTTTTGAATAATTATTGAGCGACAGCTCTCTGCAAGGCATTTTATGTGCCTCCATGAGGATGGGAATTCAATGATAATTAATACCCAGGTCCTGATCTAGTGGACATTAAAATCTAAAAGTCAGCAAATAGAAGACTAAAAATAAGTATTGTAAAAAAAAAAAGTAAGTATTGTGAAAGGTGTGTAAAGTAGAATATAAGTGTCAGAGATTTAGAGGTGAGATTAGTTTAATCTGATTTGGGAATATGCAAAATTTCGTAAAAGCTCATCTATGAACAGTAGAGAAGCCTTGGAGAGAGGGAACCTCGGGAGACAGACCAATACAAGCAAATGTATAAACATCAAAAATGTGAAGAAATCAGAAGGGAGTGTATTTTAAATAATTCTAATATACAGTGCTTTAGTTTCCCAGCTGCTAAAACAAAATACCATACATTGGATTGTCTTAACAACAGGAATGTATTGGCGCACAGTTTCAACAGCTAAAGGCTGGCTTCCCCCCGGGTGGGCGTCTGCGGACGGCCCAGCAATCTTGGGGGCTCCAGGGTTTTCCAACATGTGGTGACGCTCGCGCCTGCATCTTCTCCTTTCTCCCCAGTGTTCCCTTCACTTCTGCCTTCAGGCTGCTTCCTGCAGCTGCTCTTCGAGCCCAGTTTCCATAATATAATCCTCCTCATTCCGTCCAGGCACATCTTAGCCAATAGCATCTTCAAAGGTCGTATTTATGAACGGGCTCCGGGCTGCGGGACAGAGGTGGCCCTGGCCGCTGCTTTGGGGCTCCCCACCTCTGCAGCTGGAGTGCACTGAGGAACTGTGGCACTCACCTGCTCACCAGAGGCTGAGGGGAAAATGATGCAGACAGAGAAAGCAATGAGCAGGTCTCATTCAGTCAAGCAGAAAATTCTGATTTTTTCATTACTACAGCACACATATGATGCCAATAAACAAATTTCTTATAGAATCTGGCCAATTTTTTGGCAATTTTTAATGACTTGGACCAATTAGCAACATTTATGGATGCTAACTCTCCGTCCACTTAAATTGGTTTCACTCAGGATAATTACTAGGCAATAGTATGCTGTAATCATCTATTTTTTTTTTCTTGCACAGGCAGGCAACAGGAATCAAACCCGGGTCTCTGGCATGGCAGGCGAGCACTCTGCCACTGAGTCACCGTGGCCGGCCCTGCAATTGTCTTTTCACAAAGGAGATTGAGAATTGGTGTTGGCTCTCCATTGTTCCATCTCTACAATCTCTCTGAGACCCAATTCACCTACCTACAAGATGGGACAAATATTCTTCCTTGGCTTCCCACTGAAGCAGCTGTGATAAAAGAGAAAACGAGGCTTTATACACACAAATGATTAGGATGAAGGAAGCATCAAGAGGGGAAGTTCAGAGGCTCAGGGCACCCGCGCTATAAGGAATTGACCACAGAGAGTGTGAAATGGCCTCTGTCTTTAGGTGCTGCCCCTGTTTTGTATTTCAGGAACATTCTAGGGATGAAAATGAGGACATGAGGTGGGAGGGTCTTCAAAGGGCCTTAGGAAATCTAAGACCAAGTTCAAGGCTTGGTAAATCGCTCAATGAGGTAGGAAGTCAAAATGACTTCTCTCAACACCATCCCGCCAGGCCTCTTGATGCCTCTTCATCATATTTATGATCTGTGGGATTATAAAATTCAAAGGTAAATGTTTGAATGGTATAATTTTTTAGAAGATCTGGATAACTAATTAATGCTGTAAGCCCAGTAAATAAGCAGAAGGTGACCGATCTGTGCTGGGAAACTGTGGGAAGTCTACACTGGCAAGAGTCTGAGGTCGGATGGGATGGCACTGACTCTGGAATCCAGCCGTCTGGCTGTAACCTGGGACTAAACAAACCTTGGTTCCCTCATTTGGATACTGAAGGCAACAATAGTAACACCTATATCATAAGATTACTGTGAAAATAAAATGACACAATACATGAGAACATGTTTGGAAAAGCTATGCAGGCACTTTCTGCCA
Organism: Tamandua tetradactyla; assembly: GCF_023851605.1. Classification (NCBI taxonomy): domain Eukaryota; kingdom Metazoa; phylum Chordata; class Mammalia; order Pilosa; family Myrmecophagidae; genus Tamandua; species Tamandua tetradactyla. Next base: position 72,518,057 of record NC_135337.1, on the reverse strand, counting down.
TAAGCCCTTTTAGGCAGATCAATATCCGCACTGACTTAATGCTCAACTATATGCACTTTCACTTTTGTTAATTTTTTCAACATTCATACGAATTTCAGTTCTACCATATGAACACAAAGTAGCCCTCCTGTTTGCAATAGTTTTCCAAAAATAAACCAGTACTTTGAAGTGAAAAAGGGAGCTCCATTGGGTCAGAAAGATGCAGCGGGTTTTTCAAGGAAGCCTTGGAAACATGAGGGAAGATGTGGGAAAGCAAATCAGGCCCAGCCCCCTTGCCTGGGGGAGACCTAAGAGAGGAAAGGGATCCGGCCGCTCGCGGTGGCAGGTGGGGGCTCGTCCTTGTGTGCCAGCTGCTGGAATGCAGTATACCAGAAATAGAGTGGCTTTTAAAAAGGGGAATTTAATAAGTTGTCAGTTTACAGTTCAACGGCCAAGAAAATATCCCATGTCTATAAAAATGTCCAATCTAAGGCATCCAGGGAAAGATACTTTGGTTCAAGAAGGCCGATGAAGTTCAGGGTTTCTCTCTCAAGTGAGAAGGCACATGGTGAACATAGTCAGAATTTCTCTCTCATCTGGAAGGGCACATGGCAAGCATGGCGTCATCTGCTAGTTTTCCCTCCTGGCTTCCGGTTTCATGAAGCTCCCCGGGAGGCGTTTTCCTTCTTCATCTCCAAAGGTCGCTGGCTGGTGGACTCTGCTTCTCGTGGCTATGTCATTCTGCTCTGCTCTCTCCGAATCTGTTTCATTCTCCAAAATGTTTCCTCTTTTATAGGACTCCAGAAACTAATCAAGACCCACCCAAATAGGTGGAGAAATGTCATCACCTAATCCAGTTCAACAACCACTCTTGATTAAATCACATCTCCAGGGAGATGACTGGATTACAGTTTCAAACATACAGTGTTGAATAGAGATTATTCTGCCTTTATGAAATGGGATTTAGATTAAAACATGGCTTTTCTAGGGGACATACATGCTTTCAAACCAGCACAGGGCTGGAAAACTTGCCTCCACGCGAGGAGGTCCAGCACTGCCCCTTCGGCCTCCACGATGCTGTGAAGGGACATTCCATCCCAAAAGCCCCGCAGAAGCTGCCATCTTTGGGGGACCGCACGGTTTCCAGTGAGCTGGGGGTGACAAGGGGCTGGAGCTCAGGGCCTGCTATGGTGGGCACCAACAACAGCCCGCGGTAGGCACCAGGGCCAGGGCTCACTGCCCTTTGTCTCCTTGCACAGTGCTTCTTTACGCTGCCATCTGGGGGACACAAAACTCTCTAGAAGAGCTTTTATGGACCCTCGACCCAGGCCCACCCCCCCGACCCGGGTTTTCCCCCAATTCTCTCCGTTCCTGCTTGAACCCACGTTGTACAAGGTGAGTGTTTGGTGTCTGGCCCGCAGTCAGGATGGGCGTGTTCGGCTGTAGTTCTCCCCCGGGAAACTCTCTCCTTTCCAAAAATACTGCCTTTCCTTATTTCTTTTCCTTCTCTGTTCCTATTGATATTCATTTCAATGATCAAACTCGATATTTCTGCTTTTAGTGAGTGACCTATTCAAGACACCTCTTGAGATATTAACTTTTCCAGACTTACGATACTTGTGGTCCACTGGGAACGCTGCTATTCTAAACTTCTTCTTAATGAGCTATCCTGGGGATGGTGTATCTTACTGGGAGAGTTGTCCTTGGCAACCAGAAAATAAATACCTAACTTGGCACTTGGTGGTGATTCTGATGCAACTACACAAAAACCCCAGAGAGCACCGAGGTGGGAAACAGCTGCCCGAACAAGTCGGCCCCGCTGCGTCTCACCAGACCCCTGAACACCGCCCGGGGCTGGGGAGGCCCAGCGGGCAGGCCAGCCGGACCTGCACTGGTCTAGCGGCGGGGGAGTGCTCGTCTCCGGTCCAGAGTCTTAAAAAGACGCAAAACAAGCCGGATCAGCATTCCCCGCACGAGCCTTCCCCAGTGGCAGCTCGGGACTCACAGGTCCGAGGTGGAGGGAGCACTCAAGCTCTTGCCTTCCAGCACCCCCACCGTGGCAACGCTCCAGGGCAGCGATGCGCATGCGCGGGGAGGGGCCGGGCGGGGCCCAGCGCGGCTCTAGCTGGTGCTCAGTGAATACCACGACCCAGAAATGTGCACCTCGTACGGGAGTCACTGCGGGTTTCCCAGGCTGAATGCCGGGGGCGCGGGAAGCCTCCGGGAAACCTATGGCCCAGGTGTGAAGTGTGAGGTCCAACACACGTTCTGGCAGCAGCAAACCAGAACAGCACCCCTCAAACGCATCCCGTGGAGTTCTGTCCCTACCCGTCATCTTTCCCCGCCTGGGGCAAAGGTTTAAAACCAAGAAGTCCCACAGCTCTGAGGACCGGATGGTCCGGTGGCCTCAGCTCAGGCTGTCCCTGCAGGCCCACGCCCAAACCAGGCTCTCGGCCCCAGGGTGCAGAGGGGTGGCCGGGAAGCAGCGCCCACTGCGGCCCCGCACTCCCGTGGGCAGGCTCTGCCTCACCCATCCCGGGGACCCATGTGCGGTGACTGCTGGCAGGCAGGGGGCAGCGCCCGGGGACGGAAGGGGACGCCTCCCCCTCCGCAGACCCCTCTCCCTTGCTGCTGGCCGACCCCTCCCCCCTCAGAGGCACCCCTCCCCCTCACTGCCAGCCGACCCCTCCCCCCGCAGGCCCCTCCCCCTCCTGCCTGCTCCCCCCCCCCGCAGACCCCACGCAGCGCCCAGCACCCCTCCCCACCCACCCACTCACTTCCACACCGCCAGGACCAACATTTTTCAGTCTTACTTTTTATGCTTTAACTGCAGATTTGACTGACCTATAGCCACTTCTTTTAGATATTCTATCCAACGTACACAGAGTCTCACGGTGTCATCACCTGGTTGTGCCATCATCCTCACGCTCAATTTTACACCATTTCCACTGCCCTCAAAAGAAAAATAATGGGTAGACATAAAGAAAAACAAAACCCAAAACACCCTGTATCCTTTTTCCCCTATTATTGACCCCTGTAGCCTGTGGCTTGCAATAGGTGACTTTTCCCCAAAAGCCACTGTCACCACCTCTTTGCACATGTTTTGAAAGGAAGCCTTGAAAAGATGCGTGGAAAGGGAACAGGGGGATTTGTCACTAAAGCAGCGTTTCTATTCTGCTCTCCAAGCTCCTTCTTGGACTTTTCATTTCTCGTTGCTGGAATGAGAATCAATGGCAGCTAATAACTAGCATCATTGGATGTGGAGAATGGCTTACTGCCCCCCTCACCTTGGTCCAAATCTTAAAATTTATTCTTCACATTTTTAACACTTTTTGTTTATATTATGAGTTGGCCAGGGAACGGAATCCTGCAAAGAGACTTCTCTTCATAGTTCTTTGAAATGGAGCATCTGCAACTTTCAAATCACTACGCAAGACTGTTGTCATTATCAAAATGCGCGAGAACAACCCTGGAGAAAGGCCTGCGGGCGAGTGGAAGTCTTCACCCCACACCTCTCGGCTCTGCTGTCTCCTCACCACCTATGAGGTGGTGAAGTGTTTTCCTCACCTGTTCCCCAGGGGCTGGAATAGGAAAAATGCCGTCCCTGAGCTCTGGATAGGTAGATACATCTCCATGCAACAAAAGATGGCAGACTTGCAGGCTGGATCAGCAGCTCATGCTTTGACCTGCCTGGGGTCCAGCAGGGCTTTTGACGCACGGAGCATTTTTCCTCCTGAGGTGCACAGTCTAGCACGGAAGTCATTAGCCATGTGTAACTATTTAAACTCTAACCAAAATTAAAATTTCCGTTGCTCAAGTGAGCTAACTACTTAATTTCCTCAAGGGCCACCTGTGGCTTGCCGCTACTATATCAGATACTAAATATGACTACATATACTACATGCAGATTAGAGTACATTGCTATCATCACAGAAAGTTCTATTAGCACTATTGAGAAACAAGTTGTAAAAACATGATTCATTTCCTAAACCCTCTCCCTAACCCCCAACTGTTTCCCATAAAATGCTGGAGGAAAGAACAGATGCACTCAGACAAATAAAAATCAATCCCGCAGCAAAATTGCTAATTGAACAAATCCAAAATGCTGAGAAAAAGTCATAGCTTAAGAATTATCTTGAAAGCCTTACTTTCAATCACGGAGAAGATAGAAACATTCTAATTACAGGAGGATGTCCTGCTGGAAGGAGGTTTTTGTGGAGAGCATGAACGGGATTTGGAGGGACTTCAAAGACCTTTTAGAAGCTGATGGCAAGGAGCAGGAGAAACAGCGTTGGGCATGGGGATTTACTGGCAAGGAAGAGAAGACACAGCGCGTCTCTTCGAGAGGCAAATTGATTATTGCCAGGAGCCGAACACAGCTAACGTTCAGTGGACAGTTTCACAAGCAGTCACCTCCAGCATATGCTGAGTCCCAGGAGCACGTGTGTGAGTGTACGAGTGAGTGTGCAGGCCTGCGGAGACCCGGGCTTCCTGTCCCCGGCAAGGCCAGCGCGCCTGCGCCAAACACCAGCAGGGCAACCATTTCTAAAGTAGTCAGAATCACAGGATCCTACTACATCGTAAATGCCTGATCCACTTTCCATGAGGTTAGCAAAGCCTCACACGCACAGATTATCTGCATTTTACAGAGAAAACCAATGTTACAAAGTGACACCATGAGAAATTCAGATTCTCAGGACCATGTTTAGGGTTCTGGAATGATCCGCAAGGCCAGAGTGCTGATAAAATTCAGGAGAAGGGAGCCACCCTCATCTTTCAGTGTCAGAAAGAGAGAAATGTTGGGAAAGAAACTGAGCTTGGCTTGGGGTTTCCCGGAGGTCACGGACTGGCCGGTGTGGCCAGGGCGCAGGCAGTTCCGTGGGTGGAGCAGCGAACCCGGGACGAACCCTCAGGGCCAGCAAAGCCTCAAATTAGAGGGAGGCACCCGCGTGCAGGGCTCGGGCCGTCGCGGCTCGCTTCTGATCTTTCCATGACATGTGGAGCCCCTAATTTTATGATTCATTTAGAAGAGTAGAAATTCTTGCCCGAAGACAGATGTGTATTAGCTAACAGGTATCACCCTTCACCGTGACAGCATTATGTGATGTGCACAGTCTGCCCTGCTCGCTCTGGCCTCTGCCAGCCTGTACCCTGCCTGCTGGAGGTGCTCAGGGGGACCCTGCAGAAGCAGCCCAAAGGCTTCAAAAGGGTGGGGCAGCAACCTGCAGGCGGGCCTGTGCAGAGGGCGCAGGTGGAAGGGGTCTGCATGTCCATAAAACATACCCAGATTCCAAATGCCAATTAGGAATTTGGGGAGCTACAGACCAATGCATGCCTTCTGAGGAATAGGGGACAGCTATTCCTTCCATTTCTGAAGAATATGGAGTCTTCAGGGGAAAGGGGTGAAAAATCAATTCCTGCTTGCAGCAGTTTCCCACAATCTTTCAAAGTGGCCTGATTTTTAGAATTGGGGCTGCTCCCGTCTGCGGCCCTCCCCAGCCCTTTTTGGGAAAGAACTGCATGACACCCACATAAGAAAAGTTATGGCTCTTGACTTATGTCAGCCGCAAGTCCCAGGGCTCCCCATTCAGAAAATCAGTTCAATTTTAAGCAGATGAGTCAAATAGGTATTGCCTGCAGAAATAACACAGAGCTCGTTTCCCATGTACTTATAAAGTTTTCCCCTTCTTCTTGTAACGATAATGAGTCGAAAGAAATGTTTTCAATGTATGTTCATTCATCCAGAAGCACCTTGTTGGATTCTTTGAACCTAATAAAGCATTTGAGTTAACAACTAGGAAAATGCTAAGCGTTAAATTCGGAAATATAAGGGGGAAGACGAGATGAGACCTAACCACAGTTCTACACCTGTGCTGAGTGGATGAGGTTTCATGAGGTGTGAGCCTGCTGAGACCTACGGTGCCATCCCCAATTCCCCCAACTGGGGAGGAGGGAGAGGGGGAGGGCACAGCACCAGCCCCACCTGCTCAGCTACCTGGTTCCAGGGCTCGTCCTCTGCCATTTTATGACAAATAAAGGACTCAATAAGTCCACCCAGCATGCCTACGGGGAAACCACTCTTAATAGAATCTGGTGAAACTATTTCACACACTGGTATAACCCAGATTTATACCAGTGTGCCTGGCATGGTGTCAGAGCAAGAGGACAGCGAGGTTTACAATGGACACGGAC